>NC_041389.1:80452846-80471221 GCF_002162155.2 Triticum dicoccoides | reverse complement strand
GACGGAGGCAGCAGCGATGGTAGCGGCGGAGCGGTCGGGTGGATCAGGGCAGGCAAGAGGGGGTTTAGAGGAGGATACTAGGAGGAAGGAGAGGCAAGATCAGAACTCGCAAGATGTGCGGAACCAGGCAGAGGAAGCCGAGGAGGATTACGGCGACTACTATGGTCCCGATCCAGATCTGGAAGATCAATTCGCTGGGATGAAGTTGCATGGCAGGGAGGAGGAAGAGCTCGATTTTTCGGAAGAGGTGGATGAACTAATCAAAGGACGTGCATTGGCTGGCTCTGTTTCGGGTACACACTACAAAGCCTTTCAGCCATGCCGCATTGCTGTCACAGATGCGCAATGCGTGGGCGGCGGCACAAGGGGTCACGTTTAACGTCAAGGGACCGAACTTATTCTTGGTCCAATGCCACTGTTTGGGTGATTGGAGGAAGATCATGGACGGGGGGCCGTGGCTGTTTAGAAGGGCTCCGGTCGTGCTACAAGAATATGATGGTTTCTCAGATGTCAAGGGATTCAGACTTAACAAGATACCGGTTTGGGCTAGAGTAAAAGGGTTGCCAGATGGCCTCACGAGGAGGAGAGAGTTGGCTGAAAAAGTAGCTGCAAAGGTGGGGGATCCACCTTTTAATGTAATCATGAACGAGGGAAGGATCAACCCGGCTAGCACCCTGCGAGTAAGGGTTTATGTGGATGTTAATGTTCCATTGGTTCGGTTTGTGCCAATTACTCTAAAAGAATACAAGAGATACAGTGTCTACTATGAGAAGCTTCCAGACTTCTGTTTTGCTTGTGGAAGAATGGGACATCTAGCTGATGAGTGTGGAGATGGGATCCATGACCCGAGGACTTTTGAATGGGGGGAGTGGCTGCTCTGGGAGCCGGAGATGCCGACGGAGCCAGGTCTTGGGGGAAGAGGAAGGGGGGATGGGAGAGGTAGAGGAAGAGGGAGGGATGCGGGGAGAGAAGGTAGAGGAGGACAAGGAGGAAGGGCTCCGGTAAGTGGAAGAGGTAGAGGGGGTTTTGGAGAGGAGGTTCACACTGCTAATTCACAGCATACGGGGATGGCTGACATGGTTCCTGATCAGAGGGGTCAGCAAGGCGAAGAAGGTAGTGAGAGAGGCGCTCGCAAGCGGCTGGTGGCAGCAGATGGCAGTGTCACTGTAAGGGGCCAACCAGTCCCGAATCTAGCGGGCAAAGTGGCAGGCACGGTCCTTCGTATTGAGGGCGCTACCCCCTCGAACGCCAACGAACCGATGTCAACGCCCGAAAAAGTTCAGTTGGTGAAAAGGAGGAAGCAGGATGAGGGAATGGTGCTGGATGGAGTGGAGTACACATCTAAGGCGGCCTCCGGCGAGGAGGACCGCCGAGCCCAATGAGGACATTATGCTGGAACTGCCGTGGGATTGGCGACCCCGCGACGGTTCGTGAGCTCCGCGACCTCGTGGAGGCTAGTGCGCCGTCGATTCTTTGTATTGTTGAAACTCAGCTTGCAAAAGATCGAGTGGAAGGTTTGGCGGGTACTCTAGGTTACTCTAGTAGGTTTGCAGTAGCTAGTAGGGGGCGTAGTGGAGGATTAGGTTTATTTTGGAAGAATGATGTAAATCTGGAAATAAAGAACTTTTCACAATATCACATTGATTCAGTGGTTACGGGTGCTGACTCACAGCAATGGCGCCTAACCTGCTTCTATGGGGAGGCAAACAGGAGTCTTCGATATAATACATGGGAGACTATGATCAGGCTAAGGGGAGAGAGCACTCTCCCGTGGATCTGCATGGGAGATTTCAATGAAATATTACGATCAGAAGAACAATGGGGTCCAAATGAGCGCGATAGTTCGCATATGGCGGGATTCCGAGAAGCGGTTGATCTATGTGGCCTAGCTGATATTGGGTATAAAGGCCTTGACTGGACCTTTGAGAAGAGAATTGCGGGTGGTGAGTTCTGTAGGGTGCGGCTGGATCGTGCCCTTGCGACCCCGTCGTGGTCAACTATGTTTCCATTTGCTTCCTTGGAACATATGACAGCGGCTAAGTCAGATCATTGCCCTATACTACTGTCAAATGACATTGAGCATTCTGCAGTCCGATACAATCTGCGGAAGCCGTTTAGGTACGAGGTTGCATGGGAGACGGACGGTAGGTTCGGGGAAGCACTTGAGGATATATGGATGTCAGAAGGGCCGGCCATGTCGGTCCCAGCAATGGCTGGCAAACTGTTGGTGATGGCCAACGCACTGCGAAGATGGGGGAGAAACACTTTTGGTTCTGTCAGGCAAGAACTCAGGTCGCTAAGGCTGAAACTTACTGCTCTGCGGGCCAATCCATCCCGAGTTGGTCCGGGCCAAGAGGATAAACAGGTGCAGGACAGAATAATTGAGATGTCTTTTAGGGAGGAAATTATGATGCATCAACGATCCAGGATTCAATGGCTGATAGAGGGAGATAGTAATACGAAGTTTTTTCAGAAAAAAGCAAGTGCGCGGAGGGCAAAGAACAAAATTATACAGCTTCAGAAGGAGGATGGTTCACTGACTAGTGATCCGGAGGAGATGGCACAGATGGCCAGTAGTTTTTATGCGAACCTTTATGCATCCGAGGGCACTATTGGGATGGAAGAGGTCCTCTCCCACATACCTACAAGGGTTGATGGAGCGATGAATGCGGCCTTGAACAAAGAATACAACAATGAGGAGGTGAAGAATGCTTTGTTTCAAATGTTTCCCACCAAAGCCCCGGGGCCTGATGGATTTCCCGCACATTTTTTCCAGCGTCATTGGGAGCTTTGTGGTGATGAGGTAACCAGTTTGATCATTCGAGTGCTGAATGGAGAGGACTCACCGGAAGAAATCAACAGTACGTTCATTGTGATGATTCCCAAGATAGCGAGTCCAAAACTTTTAGGACAGTTCCGGCCGATAAGTCTTTGTAATGTGATCTTCAAGATTGCTTCAAAGGTCTTAGCAAATAGGCTGAAACTCATTCTTCCTGAGGTCATCTCCGAAGAGCAATCGGCGTTCGTTCCAGGACGGCTCATCACCGATAACTTTATAAATGCCTATGAGTGTTTGCACTATATGAAAACAAAGATAGTTAAGGGAAACATATTCTGTGCATTGAAACTGGACATGATGAAAGCGTATGATCGATTGGAGTGGTCATATCTTAGGGCTGTGATGCTCAAACTTGGCATAAGCCCTCGCTTCACGGAAACAGTAATGAGGTGCGTCACATCGGTATCGTTTTCAGTACTGTTTAATGGTGGTGTTTTAGATTCTTTCAGGCCTTCTCGTGGTGTCAGACAAGGAGACCCGATTAGCCCTTATCTTTTCCTATTGGCGGCCGAGGGATTATCGTGCTTGCTTAAAGGGACGGAGGGAGTCAGAAGCATCAAAGTTGCCCCGGCAGGCCCGGAAGTGAATCATCTACTGTTCGCTGATGATAGTCTTCTGTTTTTTGAGGCAAATAGCACGGCAGCAAACCGGGTTAGTGAGTTGCTGCACAAGTATTGCAATGCATCGGGCCAGAGAATCAACATGGATAAATCATCAATCTTTTTCAGTAAAGGAGTGTCGGAGAATACCCGGGGAGAGGTAAAGAATGTTCTCAATGTTCATAATGAGTCTTTGTCAGAAAAGTACTTTGGCTTGCCTTCGGACGTTGGAAGATCAAAAGAGGGGTGTTTCAAGTACCTTAAAGATAGGGTGTGGAAGCATGTCCAGGGGTGGATGGAGAAATGCCTGTCCGCCGGAGGTAAAGAGGTTTTGATCAAATCGGTAGCCCAAGCCATTCCGACTTATTCTATGTCATGCTTTAAACTACCCCGTGGACTTTGTGAACACATCAACGGTCTTTTGAGGAAATTTTGGTGGGGAAGTAAACGGGGGGAGAGGAAGATGGCTTGGGTATCATGGAGGACGATGTCAACGCCTAAGCACATGGGCGGCATGGGTTTTCGGGATATAGAACTCTTTAACTTGGCACTTCTCGCAAGGCAGGTCTGGAGATTAATGCAGGAGCCGAACTCTCTAAGTGCTCGAATTATCAAAGAAAGGTATCATCCAGATAGTGACATACTAACAGCAAGCGTGGGCTCCAACCCGTCGCAAGTTTGGAGATCTTTACTGGAAGGAAGAGATGTGCTAAATTTGGGCTTGATAAAGCGGATTGGTACGGGGCAGGAGACGTGGATTTGGCATGATAATTGGCTACCAAGGGACTTTAAGCTTCGGCCACTTTGCACTATAACACAAAACCCGCCACAGTTGGTGTCTGAATTGATCGATAGTGCATCGAAGACATGGAATGTTCAGAAGCTGTATGATCATTTTGTCGGCCCGGATGTTGATGTCATTAAAAACATCCCGCTAAGCTCTCGTGCACAGAATGATTACTGGTCCTAGCATTATGATAAACGAGGGGTTTTTTCTGTCCGGTCGGCATACAGAATGATTACCGGCATCCGGGAGCAGCGGGAGGCATGGCTGGAGCAGTGAACAGGACATTCCAATCCAGAGGCAGACAAGAAATCATGGGGGTACTTGTGGAAGGTGAAGGTCCCAGCCAAGGTGCGTGTTTTCACATGGCGGTTGGCACATACATCGCTTCCGACTGGAACGACGAGGCATGAACGAAATATGGTAGATACAAATGTGTGCTCAATCTGTAATTCAGCGGAAGATAGATGGAGGCATTCACTTTTTGAGTGTCGGATGGCGAGGTGTGTTTGGGCTTTGGTTGATGAGGATACCTTGGAGCATGTGATATCAACCCGGATACAAGACGCGCGTCTATGGCTGTTCCGGATTTTCGAGGCCCTGAATCAACAGGAATTAGCTCGGGTATTGGTAACCATGTGGGCCATTTGGTGGGCATGAAGACGAGCCATTCATGATGGGGAATTTCAGAGTCCTTTGAGCACCATGAGCTTCATAAACCGATATCTTGAGGACCTGGAAATAGCCTCTGCCCGCGGTCGGAACGAAGCAACGACCACAGCGTGCACCAAGAGGTCTAGCACATGGTTAAAACCGGCCACTGGTAACGCAAAGATGAATGTAGATGGTGGTGTCTCGAGGAATGGAGCACGAGGAGCAGCGGCTGTTATATGCAGGGATGAAGCGGGAGTTTTCTGGGAGCTTCTGCAGTTGTTTTTGATGGCCTAGTGGATCCACCAAGTTTGGAAGCACAAGCATGCAATGAAGCTCTATCGTTAGCCAAAGATCTGAATTTGCGGCGAGTTCAGGTGGCATCAGACTGCTTGGAGGTTGTGAACAGCATCAACAGGGGTGGAGCGCCTGTGTATGGCCCGATCTTGCATGAGATAAAGGATCGGGTGAATGATCTTGAGTTTGTCAATTTTTCTTTCGAATTTCACGAGTCGAACTATGAGGCTCATGCTTTGGTTAAGGCTGCCACTTCCTTGGCAGTCGGGCGCCACGTGTGGCTAGGGATTACACCCAATATAATTTGTATTCCGCACAATGTGATGAATGAATAAAATCCCTTTTGCCCCTCAAAAAAAAATGTACCTCAATATCATACAAGCCACGTCCACTGCATTCATGTACCTCAAAACTTCATACCTTAAATCCATACAAGCCTGCAAATTTAAAACTACGTACGTAGGCTCTGAGAAGATGGGCGCGTGCGACAGCTTCGGCTCATCATCGGACTCACCAGAGGTGAAAATTTTATCAATCTCCGCCCTATGCTGCCGGATGAAGCATCGGTTGGCCTCCACATAGGCCTCATCTTGAATGGACTTGAGGATCACGGTCTACTCCGCCATCTCCTTTGCTTGGGTGACCTTGAACTTCGGCATGGCGTTCTCTGACGAAGCCTATAGTCGTCTGCTCCTTCTCCGGCTCCGCCGCGTTGTCCGCCTTCGGATCCACCCCTTCCATGGGCTGGGGTCCTGCTCCGCTTTCAATCGTCGCTCTCCCTCTCCTACGCCACCTCCTCCGGCCCTGGCGAATCCGGAGGCATGCCGACAGTGAAATGAGCAATGCGCCTAGCCCGGATCTCCTCCAGCAACTGCAACCGGTGCTCGGGCATTAACATGGTGTAGGTGGTGATTCTTTGTCTGGCCATGGTTGGCGGCGCGGGTGGGAGGGAGAGGGAAGGAATGGGACGGGCTAGGGTTGGACTGCCGCCGTATGCTTAAATAGATGGACTTGCTCCCTTGGGCGGTGAGAGGCCCCTGATTCAATCGTACACTAATCATACATGCAAACGTGTACGGTCAAGATCAGAGACTCACGGGAAGATATCACAACACAACTTAAAAGTAAAATAAGTCATACAAGCATCATATTACAAGCCAGTGGCCTCGAGGGCTTGAATACAAGTGCTCGACATAAACGAGTCAGCGGAAACAACAATATCTGAGTACAGACATAAGTTAAACAAGTTGCCATAAGATGGCTAGCACAAACTGGGATACAGATCGAAAGAGGCGCAGGCCTCCTGCCTGGGATCCTCCTAAACTACTCATGGTCGTCGGCGGCCTGAACGTAGTAGTAGGCACCCTCGGTGTAGTAGGGGTCGTCGTCGACGGTGGCGTCTGGCGCCTGGGCTCTAACATCTGGTTGCGACGTCCAAGAAGAATGGAAGGGGGCAAAAGAGGGAGCAAAGCAACCGTGAGTACTCATCCAAAGTACTCTTAAGCAAGGATCTACACTACATATGCATGGGTATCTGTGTAAAGGGGTAATATCGGTGGACTGAACTGCAGAATGCCAGAATAAGAGGGGGACAACTAGTCCTACCGAAGACTACGCTTCTGGCAACCTCCATCTTGCAGCATGTAGAAGGGAGTAGATGGTAAGTTCACCAAGTTTCATCGCATAGCATAATCCTACCCGACGATCCTCCCCTCATCGCCCTGTGGGAAAGCAATCACCGGGTTGTCTCTGCAACTTGTCTGGGTGTGTTTTATTAAGTATCCGGTTCTAGTTGTCATAAGGTCGAGGTACAACTCCGGGTTGTCCTTTTACCGAGGGACACGACTATTCGAATAGATAAACTTCCCTGCAGGGGTGCACCACATTTCTCAACACGCTCGATCCCTCTGGTTGGACACACTTTCCTGGGTCATGCCCGGCCTCGGAAGATCAACACGTCACAACCCTACCTAGGCACAACAGAGAGGTCAGCACGTCGGTCTAAATCCTAAGCACGCATGGGTCTAGGCCCATCGCCCGTTGCACACCTGCACGTTGCGAACGCGGCCGGTGAGCAGACCTAGCAACCTCCATTACAAAGGAAGTTGCATTACGCGCTCCAACTCGGCGCGCGCCGCTCAGTCGCTGACATCAAGAAGGCTTCGGCTGATACCACGACGTCGAGTGCCCATAACTGTTCCCGCGTAGTTGGTTAGTGCGTATAGGCCAGTGGACAGACTCAAATCAAATACCAAGATCTTGTTAAGCGTGTTATTATGAAGTAACCGCGAACGCCGACCAGGGGGCAGGTCCACCTCTCACCTAGGTGGTCTCAACCTGCCCTGCCGCTCCTCCACAAAGATCCACTCAGAGGGCCATCGGGACAAATGTCCTTTCAGCCCCCAATCCGTGAATCACTCGCGGGTACTCTACAAGCCGACCCGACTTTAGTCACCACATGTATCATGTATAATATGTATAGTATATACCCGTGATCACCTCCAAGTGATCACGGCCTGATAGTATAGCATGGCAGACGGACAAGAATGTAGGACCATTGATGATAAACTAGCATCCTATACTAAGCATTTGGGATTGCAGGTAAGGTATCAACAATTGTAGCAACAATGACAGGCTATGAAACAAAATAGGATTAACCGAAAGCAGTAACATGCTACACTACTCTAATGCAAGAAGTAGCAAGAAGGAATAGGCGATATCTGGTTATCAGGGGGGGCTTGCCTGGTTGCTCTGGCAAGGAGGGGTCGTCACTCCGTAGTCGATCGGGGTAGCAGCGGCGTCAGCCTCGTAGTCTACCGGAGAAAAGAGGGGGGGAACAGTAAATATAGTGCAAACATAAGCATGAAGACGCATGATGATACGTCTCCATCGTATCTACTTTTCCAAACACTTTTGCCCTTGTTTTGGACTCTAACTTGCATGATTTGAATGGAGCTAACCCGGACTGACGTTGTTTTCAACAGAACTGCCATGGTGTTATTTTTGTGCAGAAATAAATGTTCTCGGAATGTCCTGAAAATCCACAGAGCAACCTTTTGGAATTAATAAAAAATATTGGCGAAAGAATCAAGGCCAGGGGGCCCACACCCTATCCACGAGGGTGGGGCGCGCCCTACCCCCCTGGGCGTGCCCCCTGCCTCGTGGGCCCCCTGGTGCTCCACCGACCTCAACTCCAACTCCATATATTCACGTTTGGGGAGAAAAAAATCAAAGAGAAGGATTCATCACGTTTTACGATACAAAGCCGCCGCCAAGCCTAAACTCTCTTGGGAGGGCTGATCTATAGTCCGCTCGGGGCTCCGGAGAGGGGAATCTGTTGTCGTCGTCATCATCAACCATCCTTCATCACCAATTTCATGATGCTCACCGCCGTGTGTGAGTAATTCTATCGTAGGCTTGCTGGACGGTGATGGTTGGATGAGACTTACCATGTAATCGAGTTAGTTTTGTTAGGGTTTGATCCCTAGTATCCATTATGTTCTAAGATTGATGTTGCTATGACTTTGCTATGCTTAATGCTTGTCACTAGGGCCCGAGTGCCATGATTTCAGATCTGAACCTATTATGTTTTCATGAATATATGTGAGTTCTTGATCCTATCTTGCAAGTCTACAGTCACCTATGATGTGTTATGATCCGACAACCCTGAAGTGACAACAATCGGGACCACTCTCGGCGATGACCGTACTTTGAGGAGTTCATGTGTTCACTAAGTGTTAATGCTTTGGTCCGCTACTCTATTAAAAGGAGGCCTTAATATCCCTTAGTTTCCAATAGGACCCCGCTGCCACGGGAGGGTAGGACAAAAGATGTCATGCAAGTTCTTTTCCATAAGCATGTATGACTATATTCGGAATACATGCCTACATTACATTGATGAACTGGAGCTAGTTCTGTGTCACTCTATGTTATAACCGTTGCATGAGGAATCACATCCGACATAATTATCCATCACTGATCCAATGCCTACGAGCTTTTCACATATTGCTCTTTGCTTAGTTACTTTACCGTTGCTACTGTTACAATTACTACAAAACTACTATTGTTACTTTTGCCACTATTACCGTTATTTCCATACTACTTTGCTACTAAATACCTTGCTGCAGATAATAAGTTATCCAGGTGTGGTTGAATTGACAACTCAACTGCTAATACTTGAGAATATTCTTTGGCTCCCCTTGTGTCGAATCAATAAATTTGGGTTGAATACTCTACCCTCGAAAACTGTTGCGATCCCCTATACTCGTGGGTTATCAAGACTATTTTCTGGCACCGTTGCCGGGGAGCATAGCTCTATTCTTTGAGTCACTTGGGATTTATATCTGCTGATCACTATGAGGAACTTGAAAGGCGAAAGAACTAAGATTTTTCCCTCAACTACGAGGGGAGGTAAGGAACTGCCATCTAGCTCTGCACTTGATTCACCATCTGTTTTGAGTAAACTTGTGACACCTAAACCTGTTTGTGCTATTAATTCTGACATGTCGCATGTTATTGATGATGCCACTTCTGATATGCATGATACTTATGATGAAACTACTTCTATGCTTGATACTACTGTGTCATTAGGTGAATTTCTTGATGAACAACTCGCTAGGGCTAGAAAGAATGAAATTATTGAAACTGATAATATTGATGAAAGTGATGATGAAGATTCTCCCCCTAGATATGAATTGCCTGTTGTGCCTGAGGGTTATGTTATGGATGAAGAAACTGCTAGAGATTTTCTTGCTTGCAATGATAGATCTGATCTTAAGAAGTTATTAGATAAGCTTAAAGAAAAGTCTCAGAATGCTAGAATGAAATATGACCCTGCTTTTGCTACTTCACCTATCTGTGTTACTGATAAGGATTATGATTTCTCTGTCGATCCTGAGATAATTACTTTGGTTGAATCTGATCCTTTTTATGGCTATGAATCTGAAACTGTTGTGGCACATCTTACTAAATTGAATGATATAGCCACCCTGTTCACTAATGATGAGAAAACTCGTTACTACTATATCCTTAAATTATTTCTGTTCTCACTAAAGGGTGATGCTAAAGCATGGTTTAATTCTCTTGATCCTGGTTGTGTGCGTAGTCCCCAGGATATGATTTATTACATCTCTGCTAAATATTTCCCCGCTCATAAGAAACAAGCTGCTTTGAGGGAAATATATAATTTTGTGCAAATTGAATAAGAGAGTCTCCCACAAGCTTGGGGGGGCTTCAACAATTACTTAATCCTTTGCCTGATCATCCCTCAAGAAAAATGAAATACTTGATATCTTTTATAATGGACTAACCGATGCTTCCAGAGACCACCTGGATAGTTGTGTTGGTTGTGTTTTCAGGGAAAGAACAGTTGATCAAGCTGAATTGCTATTGAATAATATGTTGACTAATGAAAACAATTGGACACTTCCCGAACCAACTCCTAAGCCAACCCTGAAGAAAAGAGGTGTTCTGTTTCTCAGTCCTGAAGATATGCAAGAGGCAAAGAAATCTATGAAAGAAAAAGATATTAAAGCTGAAGATGTTAAGAATTTACCTCCTGTTGAAGAAATACATGGCCTTAATTTACCACCTATTGAAGAAATACATGGTCTTGATAACCCGCCACAGGTAGTAATGGTAAATTCTCTCTGTAGATATGATAAAGTTGAAATCCCGTCTACTAATTTGCTAGCCAATGCTTGGATGAGTTTGATGACTTTATGGCTAAACAAGAAAACTTCAATGCTTATGTTGGTAAACAATTGAAAAGTAATGCTTATGTGATTGGACACTTAAGTGGTTATATGTCCAGAGTTAAGGGTGAACTTAAACTCATTAGTAAACATGCTTCTATGGTTACCACCCAAGTAGAACAAGTGCTTAAAGCTCAAAATGATTTGCTCAATGAATTAAATGATAAGAGAAATGATAATGCTGCTAGAGTTATGACTAGAGGTGGTAAAATGACTCAGGAACCTCTATATCCTGAGGGCCACCCTAAGAGAATTGAGCAAGATTCTCAGAGAAATAATGCTGATGCACCTAGCCCTTCTAAGAGGAAGATAAAGAAAAATGATAGGACTTTGCATGCTTCACTACAAAAAAAAAGACACGTTCGTGACATTTTGGACCGAACGAATTTTTTTTCTGTCATACATATGACACTTCTATGACGATAATTGTGACAAAACTCGGTATCATCATAGATGTGGTGGGCTCCTACTTCTATGACAAAAAATCATGACAAAAATGGGTTTTTCGTCTTGGGCGGGCCGGAGACGCAGCTGCATGACATTCTTTGGGCCGTGTTGACGCTCAAAAGTGGCACGATTATAAAGAGTAGCTTGAAGCTATGTCAAGATTAATTCAAACATATTATTGAAAGTCACCATGAGATGGCTCTCTTCGAGAAGATCAAGATGGATATGAAGATGGCCTAAAACAGAGCTCGGATGAAAAAGTTATGACAAGCTCAGAGATGCTCATGTTGACATCAGATTAAAGAATGGCTTGAAACCCAATTAATATGGCAGAAAATGGAAAAACTTTCAACATTAAAGGTGTGCGTCTCGTCGAAGCGGTTGATTTTGATATAAGAAACGTCTCAATCGGAGTTCGTATGCAAAAGTTATAGCGAAAACGCGCGGCTGCATCAGGATGGCCGGACACTCCGGGAATGATCATCCGGGTTTTGGGTTTCTCCGAGGATGGCCGGACACTCCGGGGATGTTTGTCCGGGTTTTGGATTTTTCTGCCGCAGACTTCGGAAAACAGCCAAAAACTCCCTCAAGATGACCTCTGATCAAAAAACATTCAACATGAAAGTTGTTCGTCTCGTCGAAACCGTCAAGATTGCTTTTGGGCTCGTTTCCATCCGTGGTCGTTTACTACCTCAAACGTGTCCCGCAAGGTCCAGCCAATTTAAACCAAACAGTTTTGGAAAGTTCGGACAAAACCAATCCAAATTTGACTAGGGTTTTGGACGTGAATCCAAGCCTTTTCCTTGCACGGGAAGTCCAGCTGCCTCTTATATACTTAAAGGGTGACGGCCGATTGAAAAACACACAATCGAATAAATCATCTACCACTTTTTATCTTTTATCTTTTCTCCTTAACCCTAGTTCTTCTTCTTCCTCGTTCTTCGTCTGTTCTTCTTGTTGCAGGGCGGCGAACATCGAGGCCCTAGGGGCGATCAGGTCGACCTAGGGCAACCCATAGTCGCCGCGCGCCCAGACGGGGTCCCTTCCGGGCGTGTGGGGTTTCGGATCTTCAAAAGAGCTCGTCGATTGTCTTGCGTATCGCGCTTCCGGTGAGCCTCCTTCGGCGACGTGTCCTGCGTATCGTGCTCGACGCCGAGGGTACACGGTGACGTGTTTGTGTGCGAACACACTTTTTGGCGACTCCGCTGGGGACGAAGCTTCGAACGGTCTCCGGCCCGTTCTTGCTACGAAGAGATCGTCATCTAGGGTTTGCAGTCTACAAAGGTAATATGAATACCCAATCCCTTTATGTAGATGCAAATAATTCATATGGTGTTACTAGATTGTTCAATGAGTATACTATATCGGCCAACCCTAGTTTTTTCAATCATGCAACTAACTACGTGCAAGGGCCGATTCAAAGTAATTTATATACTTCAACTTCTTATGATATTAGTAACATGCACCATATGTATCCCAACTCACATGCATCGGCAACCCAGCAAATTCATATGCCGATGAGCAACATGATGAGTTCGATTAATCAATTTGAAACACCCCAAGTTAGAATTTCCAATGCCATATCGATGTGCAATGTAGTAATCCAACCATGCCGATGAATGAGAGAATTGGCCATGCTACTAGTGGCTATTCGGCCAGTTACTCTCAGCCGTCATATGCTACACCTCATGTTAGTAATTCTTTGGCACCGTAGACAACTGTAGATGCTCATAATTCGGCTTCACACCTTCCTGGTTTAGCCGAATGAATGTAAATTTTACAGGAGCGGTTGTGCCCAATATTGTAGAAGATGAGGTAGTGGTGGCTGCATTGAAGAGTTTAGCCCAAAATAAGAGAATTAGTGCTCTTTGCCTTGAACAACATGAAAAGGGGCTATTTCCTGATTATGTCGCAATAAAAGCTAGAGTTTTGCAAGAAGATGAATCTTTGCCAATTGATAAAATTGGCGAGCGAAAGTATGGTCTTACAACAATGCATATGCCTTCACCTAGTACTACATCATATTATACACCCCCTACACAATTGCAAAATTTCGGCAACACCCGTAGAATCTAAAAGCATTGGGGGGCAATCATATCCGAAGTGGGTTGAAATTGAGAAAAAGCTTAAAGCTAATTTTGTCACTCGCCGTCAGAAACAAATAGAAAAAGAATTGGCTCAGATAAAAGAAGCATTGCCAATTGGTAGTATCAATGAAAAGAAGGATGATTCAGAACATGAAAGTGCTTTGGTTGAAAAAGCCGAATCAAGTAGTATATATTCTGAATCCATCAAATCCAACGAGGCAAGCATTATTGAGAAAGGGCATGGCAAGCATAGGAAAACAACGGTGCTTGATTTTTCTGAAGTTAATGGAACCTACTTCCCGCCCTATGAGTTCCGTGCCGTAGAAATTGACAAGCTTCAAGGACAAGAACAAGTATCCGAACAAAGTTCGGCCGACAAAAATCTTCAGTGTAATGATGCATGGAATAAAGAAAAAGATGATGAAAAGGCGTTGGAGAGTCATCCAAAGATGAAGCTAGATATTGTTCAAGTCACACCACCATCATGCTCTCCCAACGTATTTGAAGAGGTATGCATAGCGAGTAATTTACCTATTTTCAGATTTGGTCACAACTTTATTGTTGATGCATCTATTAGAAAAATCCTCATAGGTAATTTTGAAAGACCAATGAAGAAGGGTAATTTACTTGTTAGCAACAAAATTGTTTTAGAACATATCGATCAACCAATTGTGCCATTTATGAAGACCGATAATGACTTATTATTGCAGCCAAAGCTTTCCCCGTTGCTTTATCTAAAGTTCATATCTATTTGGGTAGCTTTGCTGATTTCGTACTTGGCTTGCACTTGGTCTCAATTGAGACATGTATGTTCTAACTATTTTTATTTTAGAAATTTAAAGCCAAGGTTAAATTCTGTTGAGAAAACTGATGCTAGTATAATATCTTACCCAAAGACATCGGAGATAGATTGCAAAACACAATGCATAGCCGAATGGCGTGACACAAAATCTGAACCATTCGTTTGCTTAACTCCAAAGCCGTTCTCACAACAAGATCGGCTAGAGAATGAAAAGTTTACCTTCAATTCAAGCATGTGTGATCAAATATTTGATTTGTTGTTGCAAAATAATTATATTAGAATTCTTGATCACCATGTTGAACCATCTGTCCAAGGACGAATGTATTGTAAGTTGCATGATTCGTTCAAGCATAATTTTGAGGATTGCAACATATTTCGTCAAATAGTTAAATCGGCCATTGATAAAGGACGATTGAAATTTGTTGAGACACCAAGAGATGACCAGTCTATTCCCATTGGTCCCGATGGCAGAAAGTTTTTGCATCGGCTGCTTCAAGCCGATCCATTTGAAGAGAAGGTAAAAACTACAGGGGGATCAAGCTTTCAAGTAAAGAAGTTGTTGAAGAGCATAATGAACATAATCTTGAGGGTAAGAATTCCATCGAAGCTACAATGGAGACGCCAAGGACTGGGGGGCAGCAAGCAAATCCAATGATCGATGAAAGCAAACCAAAAGAAAATAAAGGCCGAAATAAGCGCAAGTGTAAGAGATCAAAAATCGCCTTTGCTGAACTATTGGATAAATATCAAAATAAGAGTGAAGAGAAGAATGCTTATCGGCCAAATCATGCAAACAAACCAAGATCACCCCCAAGGCGCAAATATGAGGATCGGTATTGGCAAAGTGATAGTTTTAATGCAACATATTCATATCCTTATTTTGGGACGCCAATGCCAGTGTCGTGGATGCCTCCCTATGCTCATATAGATCCATATTCATCATGGGATAGGTATGATACAAGGGCACATTCTCCATCTTATTTTAGACCATCTCATCAATACTATGCAGCTCGAAGAAGATCAACATTTGAACAATCACGCATCAAAGACCGTTTCAATCATAAGGAATCCGTCCAGAGCTCAAGGAAGAAGAAAGAGGTGGTAAAGCAAGTTTACCGCGTGAAAAGAGATGGTCGTAAGTGTGCTACTTCAGATTTGATCTCAAATAACAAAGAGCCAATTAAAGTATTGACATTGGCTACAAAAGGCAATGAGGCAAGTCAATCAAGTGCCAAATCTGATGGGAAGAAGTTGAGAGTGCACAAGGTAAAACAAGAATTGCCATTACTTCAAACAAAATCGCAGCCGGGGTGCCCACTCGGCTTATCATATTGGCAAAAGAAGAAGTTGCAAAAGCTTAGTGCACAAGAACTTGAAAAGAGAAACATGGCATGGGTTCCCAAGAGGAGCAGTCAAAATAAAAATGATGTGCATGCTTCAATTGCAACAAGTACAATAAAAGTGAAGAAAGAGAAGGATGGAAGCAACAAACAATTAAGTCGAAGGTGTGCATCACAACATCAAAATCTTCGGTTAGCACATCATCCATTTTCTTCAACAATGCCATTGATGCCTTTGCCATGGAATTCATCCTCACAGGTATGATCAGTTCCCTCCATGGACTTATTTTGATCCATGGATGCAACATAATTTTCTATATGATGACAGAGTATTACCAAATCACTATATATTTGGTTAGTTTCATTTTTGTTGCTAATACAAAGGGGCCGAAATATTTTATTGCTATTTTATATGTTTATTTCGGCTATACATGCTTTAGTGGATGAATTCTACATGGACCTCATGGTAATGGCCGATACTTAACTATCGTCCTAAGAAACTATCTGATCATGGCCGGTGTGGAATTCTAACATCGTCCTTAGTTCAATTGGAGACCGAGACAAGGTACATGTTAAGTGATATTAGCCTTGTCTCTCTAGTACTATGGAGATTATATTTTGATGGTTCAATTCGTAGCAATGACCAAAGTGTCAGTGTTGTTCATATGTCTCCATATGGTGTTATTTTGTGAAGCCTCATGCCACTTAAAATATTTTAGCACAATAATCAAAGCCGAATATGAAATTTTATTCAGTTTGGAGCTTTTGGTTGCTATAGGTGCTATACAGATTGAGGCTTTCAGTGATTCGTTATAAGTAGTGCAACAAATATCCAAGGGTTATCAATGTTTTGACGAATTACTTATAGTTTATCTTGGGATATGTCTAGATGCAAAATTTACCTTGGGTTGCTTTAATATCCTTCATATATCTAGACATGACAATTGGAGAGAATTGGCATAGAAAGCATCCGGCTACCGTGTCCGTCATGGTGTATTGCACATCTATCAACAGCCGATGCTTATTCTTGCCAACATAGGTAAGGCTGAATTGGAGCTCACCACCTCAGCCACTAATGAAACTTTTATGTAGGCAAAGCAAGGATTGGAGGAAGTTCATTCTTGATTATCTGCAAAATCCTAGCGAAAGGGTGAATAATATGGTTTAGAGGATGGCTTTGAGATGCATATCTATGAAACCTTATCAGCGGATTGTTATATAAGTTGAGAAGGTTTCGCCCAAGTTTGCATCAAGCATTCAAAAATGATAATGGCCGATATATAATTATTGCCATAAGCATATAAATGGCCGATGGAGTGTTGACATCGTCCTTAGAACCAACATGGTACAAATTATTTTTCGGCATGCTAGCTTTGCCGAAAAACAGGGGGGCATGTGTTGACGCTCAAAAGTGGCACGATTATAAAGAGTAGCTTGAAGCTATGTCAAGATTAATTCAAACATATTATTGAAAGTCACCATAAGATGGCTCTCTTCGAGAAGATCAAGATGGATATGAAGATGGCCTAAAATAGAGCTCAGATGCAAAAGTTATGACAAGCTCAGAGATGCTCATGTTGACATCAGATTAAAGAATGGCTCGAAACCCAATTAATATGGCAGAAAATGGAAAAATATTCAACATTAAAGTTGTGCGTCTCATCGAAGTGGTTGATTTTGATATAAGAAACGTCTCAATCGGAGTTCGTATGCAAAAGTTATAGCCGAAAACGCGCGGCTACATTAGGATGGCTGGACACTCCGGGAATGATCATCCGGGTTTTGGGTTTCTCCGAGGATGGCCGGACACTCCGGGGATGTTTGTCCGGGTTTTGGATTTTTCTGCCATAGACTTTGGAAAACAGCCGATAACTCCCTCAAGGTGACCTCTGATAAAAAAACATTCAACATAAAAGTTGTTCGCCTCGTCGAAACCGTCAAGATTGCTTTTGGGCTCGTTTCCATCCGTGGTCGTTTACTACCTCAAACATGGCCCGCAAGGTCCAGCGAGTTTAAACCAAACGGTTTTGGAAAGTTTGGACAAAACCAATCCGAATTTGACTAGGGTTTTGGACGTGAATCCAAGCCTTTTCCTTGCACGGGAAGTCCAGCCGCCTCTTATATACTTAAAGGGTGACGGCCGATTGAACAACACACAATCGAACAAATCATCTACCACTTTTTATCTTTTATCTTTTCTCCTTAACCCTAGTTCTTCTTCTTCCTCGTTCTTCGTCTGTTCTTCTTGTTGCAGGGCGGCGAACATCGAGGCCCTAGGGGCGATCAGGTCGACCTAGGGCAACCCATAGTCGCCGCGCGCCCAGACGGGGTCCCTCCCGGGCGTGTGGGGTTTCGGGTCTTCAAAAGAGCTCGCCGGATTGTCTTGCGTATCGCGCTTCCGGTGAGCCTCCTTCGGCGACGTGTCCTGCGTATCGCGCTCGACGCCGAGGGTACACGGTGACGTGTTCGTGTGCGAACATGCCATCCATGACGGAAAAACCGTGGTAGAAGCGAGGGGGAGGAAAATTTCGGGGAGTTGCCGGTTACGGTGGGAGGTCGGGGGCCAAGCGATGTGCATTTCTCTCGTACAGGTACACGCGTGTGTGCGAGGCGTTGGCTCTAACTGAACCCGAGCGAGGCGTTGGGCTCTAACTGAACCCGAGCGATTGCACTGCAGGCTACGCGTTACTGAACCCGAGTGACTGATCAATGGCTGTTAACTGAACCCGATCGAGTGATTCCTTTGCTACTGCTGCTAACTGAAGCCGATCGATTG
>NC_041389.1:80408527-80452335 GCF_002162155.2 Triticum dicoccoides | reverse complement strand
CCATTTCGACCGTAGGAGGTCTGTTTCGTCCGTTTTGCGGTACGCCACACCCCCCGATCAACAGGACCCCCGTTTCGACCGTAGGAGGTCCATTTCGTCCGTTTTGCGGTATGCCACACCCCTCCCGATCAACAGGACCCCCGTTTCGACCGTAGGAGGTCCGTTTCCTCCGTTTTGCGGTATGCCACACCCCTCCCGATCAATAGGACCCTGTTCCGAATGTAGGAGGTCTGTTTTCCTCCGTTTTGCGGTACGCCAGGCCTCGTTTCCATCGCCTGTTCCGTCCAAGCCCTCCCGATGAACACGAACATGCATTCCGTTCCGACCCAGCCGGTTGGCTCCCACGCGTTCCGTTGCCTCCCGATGAACATGACGCATTCCGTTGCCTCCCCATGAACACGAGCATTCCGATGCCTCCCCATGAACACGACGACGACACTGTTTCTCCGTTCTGACCCAGCCATGTACGTATGCACGAGTAGGCGTTCGAGACCCTGCCCGTATGTACGTACGTGGCCGTATTTTCTTTCTTGCACCCTCGCCGTTGTACGTACGTGTACATGCTACGTGCGCGCCTCTACTACGACACGTGCGCGCCTCTACATCCACCAGTATATATGTATGTACACGTTCGCGACCAGAATGACAATGCTATGTACGCTTCGACCAGGTGGGTCCTGTAAGTGCATCTAGTGCCCCTTAGTGATTTTGGTGTATTGAAGACTTATAGGTTAAGGGACTAATGCGTTTGTGAGTGTACACAGGTCTATAAGTCTATGAGGAGTTTGATATTTGTAGAGAAAGTCGACCCCTAAAAATGAAGTTCTTCGACTGAAGACTTTGATATTCTGAAGACTTTCTGAAGACTTTGAAAGTGAAGAAATTGGTGTGACCTTGAAGACTTGGTATTCATTTGAGGAACATGAAGCGTGAAGACTTTTGTTTTTGTAGTTTCATTTTCTCTTTCTTGAGTCATAGGAAACACCGTACTGTTAAAGGGGGTCGAGGAAATACTAAGGAAAATTTTCCATGTGATGCTCAACTCAAAATCCTACACCTACCAATCCCTTCGAGTGAAGCCATTGGAAATCTCATACAGATCAGTCAATTTCTTCAGTGACAGAGACGCAGTTCTTCTGGTCACTGAGGACTTTGCTCTGACTGAGGAGTTAGGAATTTGCCAGTGCGAATTGCCTACACAGTGAGGAACATGATAGCCCTAAGGAATTTGAGAGTCAAATTTCCGACCGTTGCTGTGCTGCGCGCCGGCTGTCCCAAAATATCTTATCCACCTAACGGTCATATCATTGAAGGGCATTTATGTCTTATCATGTTGGGCTTCTCCCTAGGCTATAAATAGCCGCCCCCTACAACCACTAGCTGGTTGGTTGCTCCGACAGAACTTGACACTTGTCATTTGAGAGTAACCCATCCTTCGAGGACTTTGAGCGAAAATCATCAAGTGAGGAAAATCCAAAACCAAACCCCCACAAACCCAAAGTGATTGAGCATCACTGAAGAAATTGATCCTGCGTGGATCTGACGCTTGTTACCTTTGAAGACTGTGCTTCTTCCAGACGGTTAGGCGTCAAGGTCTAGAGCATCCAAGAGGAATTGTGGATCGCCGAGTGACCAAGTCTGTGAAGGTTTGGAAGTCACCTGAAGACTTACCACGAGTGATTGGACGAGGCCTGCGTGGTCTTAGTTCAAGGAGAATACGGTGAGGACTGGGTGTCCTGAGTTGCGGCTCAGTGACTGGGTGTCCGGGACTGCGTGTCCTCGAGTTTAAATACTCAGCCGCTCCAACCAGACGTACAACTGAGACAGCAGTTGGAACCGGTTTACCAAATCATTGTCTTCACCAACTAACTGGTTCTATTCCCTCAACCCTTTCATTTCCTCATTACTGTGTTTATTGTTTGTTCATATCTGTGCTTGAAGACTTTGACTGAAGACTTTCTCAATTTCCTCAGTTCAATTTCTTCAGTCTGTTTGTCTTCAACTTGTGTTATCCTGTGATTACGCTTTCTGTACTCTGTGGTAGTCTTCATTTCATCATGATGACCATGCTTGTATTCTGCTATGCTTACTTCTGAGTACTTATTCCGCTGCAAGTAGTTCTTCGCTAAGGAATTTCCTCACCAGCAAATTCCTTAGTGAAGAATTCATAAAAATCGCCTATTCACCCCCCTCTAGTCGATATAACGAACTTTCAATTGGTATCAGAGCAAGGTACTCCCTTGTTCTGTGTGATTTTGGTTTAACCGCCTAGAGTTTTTGTTATGTCGACCGCAGGTATGATCAAGGTCTCAGCTGGGTGTCCTACCTTTGATGGGACGGACTACCCCTACTGGAAGAACAAGATGCGAATGCATCTTGAGGCAATTGATAACGATCTCTGGTATGTTGTGGAAAATGGTGTTCCCTATGTCTCACCCTCACTGAACGCTACCGATGTGAAGAGATTCAAGCAACTCGATTCTCAAGCGAAGAATATCATATGTGGCCATCTGAGCAAAGGACAGTATGGAAGAGTGAGTGCGTTGGAAACTGCTAAGCTTATCTGGGATAGGCTGTCCAAAGTAAATGAAGGAGTCTCAACTCAGCATGACTCTCGAGTGGATGTTCTTCGGAATCTCTTCAACCGCTTCAAAAGACTCGACAATGAAAATGTCCAACAAACCTTCGATCGCCTCACTGACATCTCAAATGAGCTTCAAGCCCTCGGTGCCACTGACATCACTGATCATGAGGTGGTGAAGAAACCGTTGAGATCACTTGATTCCTCATTTGATACTCTGGGACTGATGATTCAAGAACGTGCTGACTACAAGTCTCTTGATCCTGCTGATATCCTCGAAAGGCTAAATACTCACGAGTTCCAGCTTGCTGAAAAGAGAGATCTCTATGGTTCAAACTATGGCAAACCACATGCCCTGAAGGCCAAGGCTGTGTCTGACTCTGAATATGAGGATTCTGGTAGTAGACTTGGTGATCCTGAAGAATTGAGCCAGGAGCTAGCACTGCTCGTGAAGAAATTCCAGAAGTTCTCAAGACGTGGTCGCTTTGGAAAATCCTCAAGAAGCAGTGATTCCTCATCCAGTGACTATAAGAGAAGGCTGTGCCACAAATGCAAGAAACCTGGTCACTATATCCAAGATTGTCCTCAGTGGGAAAAGGAAATGAAGAAGAAGAAATACAAGGATTACAGTTCTGATGATGCAAAGAAGAAGAAGAAATCATCAAAATCTTCGTCATCAAAATCCTCGAAGTCTTCATCTCACAAGAAGAACAGCTCCAAGAAGGCTCGGGCATTCATTGGCAAGGAGATGGACTCTGAAGCTGAATCTGAGGAAAATGATGAAGAGGAGGCGTCTAAAGAATCTGAATCTGGTGTGGCGAGTCTGGCCTTCGCTACTGCTTTCGTCAGCAAGTCCATCTTCAACACTGAAGAAACTGACCCCACCGACAAGCCTGATGAAGATAACGATGGCTACGCTCCCACCTATTTCTTCATGGCGAAGGGTGCAAAGGTACTCAAATACAACTCCTCTGAATCCAGTGAAAATGAATCTGATGAGGATCTCAAACCTAGCTAATCTAAACTTGCTAAGATTGTTGTAAAGCAACAGCGGGCTTTTGAAAAGGTTCAAAACATGCTAGACAAAAGTGATGATATGTTGGGTGAAGAAATGGATCGCACTAAAGCCCTGACTGAAAATCTTCAGAGACTTCAGTCTAGGTTTGATAATCTTCAAGGTCATCATAACACTCTCTTATCTGATCATGAGAAACTTTCTTATGAATTTCTTCAAGAAAAGCAAGATCATGAGAAGCTTTCCTCTGAATCTCTTCAAAGAAAGGAAGATCTTGAAAAGCTAAGAGTGTGTTATGAAGATCTTCATAAGGAGCGTGATTCATTACTAGCTCAACAAATCAGCGCTTCTCAGGAAGAATTTGTTCCTCCATGCTTAAAGTGCATTGAACGTGAATCTGCTAATTCTTCACCTGAATGTTCAAATGCTTCAACTGTTACAAACTCTTCATCTGCCTCTGCTATCACTAATTCCTCATCCGAGGACATTGCTAGTATCACTGACAATGCAGGGCTGAAGGAATTGTACATGACAGGCATGTACAAAAGCCTCAAAGGGCATCAGACTCTTTGTGATGTGCTTAAAAAGCAGATCCTCAACAGAAACCCTAGGAAAGAGGGTATTTCCTTTGAGAGGAAGCTCAATGCTGATGGAACATATTGGAAGCCTGAACAGTACCCCAAAACCTCATGGGTTGCTGCAAAGGGACCTCCAGTTGATCCATCTAACTTATCTGGCTTTACATGTGAATCTCCTCATTCTTCTGATAAGTCATTTGACTCCAACTATAAACTGTTCAAAAATCAGAACAGTGAAGTATTTGCTAGATATGTTGGCACTAACTGCAGGAACGGTTCCCCTATGAAGAAAATTTGGGTTCCCAAAAGTTATGTTGAAAGTCTTCAGGTGAATGTCCTCATGACACCACCAGTGAAGAATAGGAACCCCAGATCAAATTCTTCATATGGACCAAACTCTTCATATGGATCCAAGTCCTCATATGGACCAAATTCTTCACATGGATCAAATTCCTCAAAAGGATCAAAGTCCTCATATGATTATCATCGTGCTAACAACTGTGTCTCGCAGGATAGAGCCAAGGGCTATGAATATGTGCATTATTCTTCAAACCATTATGTTCATAAGTCCTTGAAGAATTTCTCTGCTTATTCATATGCTTACCCTAACCCCTCTTATGTGAAACGAAACGGTTTGGCATCTTTGCCACCCTTCTCATATGGTGCTCGCAGAGTGATGAATTCTTTGCCACCCCTCCAGATGTGGGTGGTGAAGAAAAAGAACTAATCTCTTCTGCAGGGTCAGGTCTCCAGAAGTGCTTTAATGTCTGAAGAATTTGCTGGGGACCTGACAAAAATGCCTGAAAGGACGCAGGCGAATTATGATGAAATGAACCTTCATTTCACACGTCCTCATACTGCTATATCTGTTACTGCTTGATGAAATTCATCTGATGAACTTGATATCATATTCTTCACCGATGAAGCATATGAGATTGTAAGCTACACTAATTCGTCTGCAGGATGATCAACCCAAAACTACTGAATGGGTCATCGATAGTGGATGTACGAATCACATGACTGGTGACAAGAATCTATTGATGGATGCTCCCTTATCACCGTCACCTCTGAAGCATATCATCTTTGCTGACAAAGGCAAAAGTCAGGTATTGGGTCTTGGTAAGGTTGCAATCTCTAAGGATAAACACATGGACAAAGTCATGCTTGTTGAGTCCTTAGGATACAATCTCATGTCAGTCTCAATGCTTTGTGATCTTGATATGGTTGTTGTCTTTGGCAAGTATCGCTGTGTTGTGATTATGGAAGCTGACAATTCCAAAGTCTTCGAAGGCTTTAGGAGAGGAGATCTGTATATTGTTGATTTCTCTACAGGACCACAACCAGCCGTGTGTCTACTTGCAAAAGCTTCAGAAGGCTGGCTATGGCATCGCCGACTTGGTCACGCGGGCATGAGGAATTTGCACACGCTTGCAAAGAAGAAGCATGTCATTGGCATTGAGAATGTCAAATTCCTCAAGGATCACTTATGCGGAGCCTGTGAAGCTGGAAAAATGACCAAGGCCAAGCATCCAGCAAAGACTATCATGACCACTACTCGTCCATTCGAATTGCTTCACATGGACCTCTTCGGACCTAATCATTACTCAACAGTCACTAATGATGCATCTCTATATGGTTTTGTCATTGTTGATGATTATTCTCGATATACATGGGTACACATTGTTACTTACAAACATGAAGTGCATGAAGTCTTCAAACGATTTTCCTCGAGGGCTTCAACCAACTTTGGTGTGAAGATCAAGCATATCAGAAGTGACAATGGAACTGAGTTCAAGAATTCCGGTCTTGATGCCTATCTTGATGAACTTGGTATTACTCATGAGTTATCTGCTCCCTATACTCCTCAGCAAAATGGCGTCGTGGAGCGCAAGAACAGAACTCTTGTTGAGATGGCTTGCACTATGCTCGATGAATACAAAACGCCTCAGCGTTTTTGGATTGATGCAATTGATACTGCGTGCCACATCATCAACAGAGTATATCTTCACAAATTCTTCAAGAAGACTGCCTATGGACTCCTCACTGACAAGAAACCCAATGTGAGTTATTTCAAAGTCTTCGGTGCTAAATGTTGGATTAGAGATCCTCACCACAACTCTAAATTTGCACCGAAAGCACATGAAGGTTTTATGCTTGGTTACGGAAAGGACTCGCACACCTACAGGGTCTTCAACATTGTTCTCACAAGATTGTTGACACTGTAGATGTGCGGTTCGATGAAACTAATGGCTCGCAAAGAGAGCACCTACCTTCTGTGTTAGATGAACCAGCACCTGAGGATTCTATCAAGTTCAAGGCAACTGAGGATGTCATTCCTACTGAAGAATCTGCTGAAGAATTCATTCATGTTAATGAAGAACGTCGAGCTGATGCACCTGAAGAACATGATGAGGAAAATGGTGCTGAAGAAAATGCTGATCAAATTCCTCAGAGACAACCAGCTCATCCTCGCATTGCAAAAGAAGTGCAAGTGGAGAAGATCATCGATGACATTAGCGCACCAGGTCCTCTCACACGCTCAAAAGCTTCACATTTATCTAACTTTTGTGGGCACTATGCTTTTGTCTCTATCACAGAGCCCACTAAGGTAGATGAAGCATTTCTGGAGCCGGAGTGGATTCAGGCTATGCAAGAAGAATTACATCAGTTCGAGCTTAACAATGTCTGGGAACTGGTCAATCATCCAGATCCTCGCAAGCATAATATCATTGGCACAAAGTGGATCTACCGCAACAAGCAACATGAAAATGGCCTTGTGGTGAGGAATAAGGCACGACTAGTAGCTCAAGGCTACACACAGGTTGAAGGAATTGATTTCGATGAAACTTTTGCACCTGTTGCTAGACTTGAGGCTATTCGCATATTACTTGCTTATGCTAATCATCATGACATCATCTTATATCAAATGGATGTGAAAAGTGCATTCCTCAATGGTAAGCTTGAGGAAGAAGTATATGTTGCTCAACCCCCAGGTTTTGAAGATCCAAAGAGTCCTGACAAAGTCTTCAAACTCAATAAGGCCCTTTATGGCCTCAAGCAAGCCCCTCGGGCGTGGTATGATACATTGAAGGAATTCTTCGTGAAGAATGGCTTCACACCCGGTTCACTCGACCCTACTCTCTTTACTAAATCTTATGATGGTGAACTGTTTGTGTGCCAAATATATGTTGATGATATTATCTTTGGCTGTACTGACCAACGTTATAGTGATGAATTTGCCTATATGATGAGTGAAGAATATCAAATGTCTATGATGGGAGAGTTGAAATTCTTCTTAGGTCTTCAAATTCGTCAGCAGCGCAATGGCATATTCATATCTCAGGAGAAATACCTCAAAGATGTACTGAGGAAATTCGGCATGCAAGATTGCAAAGGCGTCAAAATTCCTATGCCCACAAATGGCCATCTATGCACTGATGAAAATGGTATTGACTTCGATCACAAGGTATACCGCTCCATGATTGGTTCTTTATTGTACTTATGTGCATCTAGGCCAGATATAATGCTTAGTTTTTGCATGTGTGCTCGATTTCAAGCTGCACCGAAGGAATCACACCATAAGGCTGTGAAGCATATTCTTCGATATCTAGCTCACACACCAACACTAGGATTATGGTACCCCAAGGGCTCTGCTTTTGATCTCATTGGATATTCTGACTCTGACTATGCCGGTGATCGTGTGGACCGCAAGTCAACATCTGGTACTTGTCGTTTCCTCGGACGATCTTTGGTCTGTTGGTCCTCGAAGAAACAGAACTGCGTATCACTATTTACTGCTGAAGCTGAATACATTGTTGCTGGCTCTTGCTGTGCTCAATTGCTTTGGATGAAGCAAACCCTCAAGGACTATGGCGTCAACGTGAAGAATGTGCCTCTCCTCTGCGACAATGAGAATGCCATCAAGATTGCTCACAACCCAGTTCAGCACTCAAAGACAAAGCACATCCAGATTCGTCATCATTTTCTTCGTGATCATGTGTTGAAGGGCGACATCTCCATCGAGCACGTGAAGACTGAAGAACAGCTAGCTGATATCTTCACTAAGCCATTGGATGAGAAGAGATTTAGCAAGTTGCGGTGTGAGCTAAATATCTTAGAGTCTTCGAATGTTCTTTGAAAAGGACACACATCCTAACACTTATGCAAATTGATGACTTAGATGTGCAACACATGAAGAAACGTTTTTCTTCAATCAATGAAGAATAACACTCTAAGTGTGAAGAATTTGATTCTCAGAACCCTACGACAATTGTACGCGGTGTCTGAAATCATCATTCTTATACGGTGGGTCACGCCACCACAAAAAGTTGAAAATCTTCAATTTGAGTTTTTCCTCATTTTTGAAATTCTTCAGTTTTTCAAATTCTTCAACTTTGCAAACATATGAGTTTATGTCCTCTACAGCATTCACTTATGGCTATTTCTTCATGTTGCGTTTTCTGCTAAGTGAATGTGATCGGACCCTTCCCCCTCTATGCTATACTCAACCCAATCTATTCACAAATTCTTCATGTGCGTTCTATTTGAAACTCGTTCAAAGTCTTCACTGTGTCCTTGTCAGCTGAAGAAATTGCGAACAAAACTTTAAAACAAATCTTATCCAGATTTTCTGTTTTGCCGCTCAAACCGTTCCGCATCCCACGATGCATTATTATATTCACCCACGATCTTACACGATCTCATCTGCATAGTACGCGGGTGACACATGTCACGTGAAGGAGAAAGGGCAGGGGCATGTTCGTCCCAAAATCTTCGGGTGAACAGTTTTTCACAGTGGCTATAAATACCCCTCTCCCCTTCCTCACCTCATTTACTCCGCTCGGTCGCTGTCTCTCGCTTGAGCTCCTCAAACCCTAGCGTCGCCGCTACTCCATCGTCGCCGGTGAGGAAGAGCTTCACTGCCTCGACCTCGTCGCCGTCGTACTCGCGCCGGTTGCGGAAATCTTCACTCCGCCGCCGCCGTAGCTGTCTCTCTCTGCCAAGTTAGGGCGTGGGAGACCTAACTTGACGAACTTCACCTCTGTTCATCTCAGTTCGTCGTGTTCTTCAGTTCGGGTAATTAAAAGTTACTTTTATTACTCACTTTGATTCTCAAGCTTTCCTGGAAATCTTCAAAGGTGTTTTATTCTTCAAATCTTCACACATCTGAACACCTCACACACTGAATGCTCTTGATCCATTTCTCTAAGCACTCATTTTCTTCAAGATTTCTCAATTGTGTGGATCTTCAATCTGTACAACTCTGGAACCTAAGACAAGAACGCTTAGTGAAATTCCTCAAGGCTCAACTGGTCAAATTCCTCAAAACTTGTCTTTTCGAAAAACCTTCTGAGAACGCATATGACCTCTCCAAATTCCTCGCACCTACACTCTGTTCACAGGTACTCATGTCCGCTGTTGAATCACTAGGTTCTCATCAACTTAACTCATTTGCAGAGTTCCTCAAAGAAAAACTGCATACTTCTTCAGAGTGTTCAATTGTTCAAATTCCTCATCTGAAGAATATGGCTGAAGGAAAGAGACCGCAGAAAGGAGGAAAGAAATCTGAGGTCATGACTGCTTTTGAGATCCCTGATGACATATACAAGGATTATTGCACACCTGATGAAGCCAAATTTGGCAAAGAGAACAAAAATCAGCGCAAGGTGCGCATTCAAAGGATTGAATGGAGATGGGCACGAGAATGGAGGGAGTACAGATATGTTACTCCAAAGTACATGAAGAAATTCGCTTTAAATCCTCCATGCCCAAGAGCTCCATTGGCACCTGGCCAAGTAGCTGATCCCACCAGCATCAAGCGTGGTGAGGACTTTCCTGAAGAATGGGCTAGGCGCCAAGCTAAATTGGCAAGACAAGCCAAGGAGGCAGTGAAGAAATTCAATGAGGATTCTGCTGCTGCTGCTGCTACTGAGGCCTCGGTCAAGCCGAGGAAATCAATGCCAAAGAAGCCTGCTCGCAAGCCAAGTGCTTCACCAACAGCGTCCTCACGGCCAAGTTCCTCAGCAATGCCCTCACGGCAAATTCCTCAGACTGCTACTGTTCCACAAAAGTCCTCAACTCCTGTGCATCTGGCTACATGTCAAAGGACTACGGGGTTTTCTATTGCTTCTGGTGTCTCAACAAGTTCCTCAGCTGCACCAATGTCCTCATCAGGCCCCACACTGTTGAAGACTAAAGCAACAGCTAGACGCGGTCCTCGGCCAAGTCCAAGAAAGAAACAAGTTGCATTCCAAGTGCCCTCTGATGATGAAGCTTCTGATGAAGAACTTGCAGAAATCATCAGAGACAGACAAGTGAAGGCCGCTAGAGCTAAAGGCACATCTGTGCCACTGCTTTTGGATCCGAGGAAAATCCTTGACTACATTGACCTCTGGCACAAGGATCCAAACACCCCCATGCCTGATTTTCAACTGACTCCTGGTCAAAGTCACATGCTGACCCATTTCATCACTCAAGAGAAATGGAAATTTGAAAAGGCCAGAGAGATCAAGAAGGCTCAATACAGGAAGGAGAAGCTCCTGAAGAAAAATGTTGTCAGAATGACACCTGAGGAACTTCTCCAGGCTCAGTCTGAAATCCAAGCCCTCAGCAAAGACTTCGATGCATACTATGCTGATTGGCAAGGAGCCAAAGTGAGATTCGTCAACCTGACGAAGAAAATGACAACTGTTGCAGCCCCATCGCAACAAGAAAATCCTCAGGCTGCAGACTCTGCTCAGCCTGCTGAAGAACATGCCAGCACCACTGATGACTTTCATCCTGCTGAAGAAAATGTAAGTTCTAGGGCTGATGACTCCATTCCAGCCGCTGATGAAATTGTCAGGGCATCCACTAGTGGTGCACCTGAAGAAACTGAAGTGATCAGGGAAACTGCATCAGTTGCGCCTGAAGAAAATCAACCAGATTCCTCAGCTCCTCCCGCGCCTACACCAACTCCAATTCTTCCTTCTGCCTATGAAGTGAAGAAGACCAAGGCTGCAGAGCGAGCTGCAGTGAAGAAAAGGAAGGCATCAGCTGCGTCAAATTCTTCGGCTGCGAAGAAAATGAAGCCTATGACCAGCTCTCTTGAACATCCAATTGATGCTGTTCCGATTTCCTCCATGTCATCAAAGGAAATTGTTCCTTTTGGAGAAGACTACAAGATTCCAAGCGGATCTAATGAAGAAAATCATTCTGCTGCTTCGTCAGAGCAGATTGATGAAGAAATTGAAGTGGATACCATCCCTTCAACGACAGTCAATTCCTCACATATGCCTCAGTTCACAGCTGAAGAGGCTGGTGTTGAGGAAATTGAAGATGAAGATGTGGATATTGGATGCTCCACACCAGTGATGAATGATGACTTTTGGGAAAGTCAGCATCCCAATACTCCTCTCTTCACTCCTATTCAACAGATTCCTCAGTCCCCGGCAACCACAGTTCAAATGGGCTCTGAAGAAACTCATCCCACTTCCTCTGTTCATGAAGATATTCCAGCCGCTAGTGCTGAAGAACCTGCTGCTGCTGATCCACAGATTGCACAAGAAGAGGAACCATAAATTCCTCAGCCTGAAGAACCTGAGCTCGCGATTCCTGAGGTAGTACTGCAAATCACTGACACTCCTCTGCCAAAGCCGAAGAATCCGTTCTCAAGCAAACAGAAGTTCAAGGCTGAAGACTTCTTTTCCGAGCATGTGTTCTTCACTGACTACAACCCATATGACTCTGCTCGCATAAGGAAGAGGCGTTTCTGGACTGCCAGTCAAGCCAACTTCTATTCCTCAGTGCTGTTTGACAAGGACAAAATCTTCGATCATGAACATATTCCTCACGTGGATATGGAATCTCTGCCATGCTTCGAGCCAGTCCTCAGTGTTATTCATGATGCAGGATTACTGAATTTCTGCACTGACATATGCGATTGGAATGAAGAACTCATTCTTCAGTTCTACGCCACACTGCATATCACTAGAGACGCTGAAGATGTCAATTCATGGGTGTTGGATTGGATGACCGAAAACACTCACTACAAGGCACCAGCAACTGAATTGCTTCGTGTCCTTCCTCTTGATCCTCCCCATGACAGTGCACGCTGCATCTACAATGACCCTGAACTGACAAATCATTATATGCAAGTGCTCATGAAGCCTTTGAAGCCAGGGCAGGCCCCACGAACCAAATTCCTCGTCAAGGAATTGCTCTATGTGCCTCAAAATGTCTATGGCATTCTGACGAGACAATGAGTCCTATCAAAGGTCACGACTCAAATGATGAAGATGTCGTTGGCATCATGAAGAATATGCTTTTCAACATCATTCATGGCGTTCCTGTCAACTTCCATGATTTCTTCATGAGGACTCTGGCAAATGTTGCTATGTCACCTTTTGAGCTGAAGCCATATGCGCCTTGGATTATGAGATACATAAGGGCAAGATCTTCACTGAATTACAAGGCTGACACTCTGAACCATGGTAGCTACTTGCCTCCCATTGAAGTCCTCAAGCGGCCAGTTTCATCATCTGATGATAAAGGCAAGGCAGTTGCTGTGATCGATGAAGGCATTCGTCCATTGGATGGTCAATTTCGTCTGGCTACATCTTACTCCACCAATGACGACTCTGCCACACATGACTCTGCCGCAAATACCTCAGCTAAGCAAAATCCTCAAGCCACAGCACCCAGAGTGATGACTGACCGTGAGTTACTCCTCAGTCTTCATCAGAAGGTTGATCGCAATCACAAATGGGTAAAGCGTCAGTTTGCTGCAATTCTTCACAATATGACCTCAACCATAATGCAGTGAAGAAAAACCATTATCACCTTCATGAAACCCTCAACCGCACCTGGGTTGTCCTCACTCATGTCTATAGCGCTGAAGAACTGAAGACCATGGGTCTCAAGGAAGAATTTGACTGGTCTGCACCTCCTCCGAAGAAATTCAAGAGGGTCAAAGTTCCTCATCTGGTGGCCAGCTCTTATTCTTCATCGCGTGAAACTCATGAGCATGATGATTTGGACGACACTGCGGCAGGCCCTACTCCAACAAACAACCCCGACAACGCTGGCGCTCCTCCATCAACTTGACATTCTTCAGGGGCGTTAGTCCTTAGTTTCAATCCTTTTGGTCATTTGATGACAAAGGGGGAGAAATCTGAGTTAGTCTTCAAGCGGGTCTATACTAAGGGCATTTTCTTAAGTTACAACTCTCGTTCTTTCGAAAATTTTATTGGATCGAGTTGTAATCTTAAACTCGATGGTGCTCTGATACTTTTGCATGGTGCTCTGACAGTTTTGATGCACTGTGCTCTGATACTTTTGATGTGCTATTCTGCATGCTTATTCCTCATTAATATTACTGCACGCATGCTGAATTTCATCAGGCACCATATTTCATCATGCATTTCAAATTCTTCATATTATATATCAAATGCGTGTATGAATTACAAGATATAGGGGGAGATCTCCATGATTCAACACTTCAAATGTGCATTGCCTCAAACGCAAATTCCTCACTATGCACACCTTCAGGGGGAGTTCTTCTATATCTTGCAATCAAATTCCTCAATATCAGTATTTACGCTTCATATGGTTATCCCCGTTGAAAACTTAACCTATATTGTCATCAATCACCAAAAAGGGGGAGATTGTAAGTGCATCTAGTGCCCCTTAGTGATTTTGGTGTATTGAAGACTTATAGGTTAAGGGACTAATGCGTTTGTGAGTGTACACAGGTCTATAAGTCTATGAGGAGTTTGATATTTGCAGAGAAAGTTGACCCCTAAAAATGAAGTTCTTCGACTGAAGACTTTGATATTCTGAAGACTTTGAAAGTGAAGAAATTGGTGTGACCTTGAAGACTTGGTATTCATTTGAGGAACATGAAGCGTGAAGACTTTTGTTTTCGTAGTTTCATTTTCTCTTTCTTGAGTCATAGGAAACACCGTACTGTTAAAGGGGGTCGAGGAAATACTAAGGAAAAATTTCCATGTGATGCTCAACTCAAAATCCTACACCTACCAATCCCTTCGAGTGAAGCCATTGGAAATCTAATACAGATCAGTCAATTTCTTCAGTGACAGAGACGCAGTTCTTCTGGTCACTGAGGACTTTGCTCTGACTGAGGAGTTAGGAATTCGCCAGTGCGAATTGCCTACACAGTGAGGAACATGATAGCCCTGAGGAATTTGAGAGTCAAATTTCCGACCGTTGTTGTGCTGCGCGCCGGCTGTCCCAAAATATCTTATCCACCTAACGGTCATATCATTGAAGGGCATTTATGTCTTATCATGTCGGGCTGCTCCCTAGGCTATAAATAGCCGCCCCCTACAACCACTAGCTGGTTGGCTCCTCCGAGAGAACTTGACACTTGTCATTTGAGAGCAACCCATCCTCCGAGGACTTTGAGCGAAAATCATCAAGTGAGGAAAATCCAAAACCAAACCCCCACAAACCCAAAGTGATTGAGCATCACTGAAGAAATTGATCCTGCGTGGCTCTGACGCTTGTTACCTTTGAAGACTATGCTTCTTCCAGACGGTTAGGCGTCAAGGTCTAGAGCATCCAAGAGGAATTGTGGATCGCCGAGTGACCAAGTCTGTGAAGGTTTGGAAGTCACCTGAAGACTTACCACGAGTGATTGGACGAGGCCTGCGTGGTCTTAGTTCAAGGAGAATACAGCGAGGACTGGGTGTCCTGAGTTGCGGCTCAGTGACTGGGTGTCCGGGACTGCGTGTCCTCGAGTTTAAATACTCAGCCGCTCCAACCAGACGTACAACTGAGACAGCAGTTGGAACTGGTTTACCGAATCATTGTCTTCACCAACTAACTGGTTCTATTCCCTCAACCCTTTCATTTCCTCATTACTGTGTTGATTGTTTGTTCATATCTGTGCTTGAAGACTTTGACTGAAGACTTTCTCAATTTCCTCAGTTCAATTTCTTCAGTCTGTTTGTCTTCATCTTGTGTTATCCTGTGATTACACTTTCTGTACTCTGTGGTAGTCTTCATTTCATCATGATGACCATGCTTGTATTCTGCTATGCTTACTTCTGAGTACTTATTCCGCTGCAAGTAGTTCTTCGCTAAGGAATTTCCTCACCAGCAAATTCCTCGGTGAAGAATTCATAAAAATCGCCTATTCACCCCCCCTCTAGTCGATATAACGAACTTTCAGGTCCCGACTGTCAGACACTTCCTTGCGTGCAAAGATGTAGCTGGTGGGTCCCACAGTCAGGGGGCGAATCGTTTTTTTTTGCCCGGACGCACTTCCTTGCGTGCGAAGATGTAGCTGGTGGGTCCCAGCAATCAGGGGGGCGAATCGGTTTTTTTTGCCCGGACGCACTTCCTTGCGTGCGAAGGTGTCGCTGGTGGGTCCCAGTGGTCAGGGGGGCGAATCGTTTTGTTTTTTTTGCCCGGACGCACTTCCTTGCATGCGAAGATGTAGCTGGTGGGTCCCAGCAGTCAGGGGGAAACTTTTTTTCGCGAAATACAGTGGCATGTCCGGTGGGTCCCAGCTGTCAGGTGGAGGAATCATTATTTTCTGCATAATAAGGAGGCACTTCCTTGCTGCGGCCTGATACGTCTCCGACGTATCTATAATTTATGAAGCAATCATGCTATTTTATTATCTGTTTTGAATGATTACGGGCTTTATTATACACTTTTATACTGCCTCCGTTCCTAGATGTAGGGTGTATAGTTTTTGGCACGGATATTAAAGAACGCACATGGAGGGATAATTTCACAAGTTTTGGGCGAGGTTACACCTGACTAATTGACATGAGAAAATTGAGGAGATTGCCTAATATAAGGAAATGTAATCAAATCCCTAAAAAAATTATCCAAACGAGTGGTGCAACACAATACACCTTATATTTCGGATTTTTTTCTCAAAAATCTATACACCTTATATCAAGGAACGGAGGGAGTATTACTTTTGGGACTAACCTACTAACCGGAGGCCCACCCATATTGCTGTTTTATTGCTTGTTTCAGTATTTCGAAGAAAAGGAATATCAAACAGAGTCCAAACGGAATGAAACCTTCGGCAGTGTGATTTTTTGGAAGAATATGATCCTGGAGACTTGGAGTTCATGTTAGAAGATCCTCGAGACAGCCACGAGATAGGAGGGCGCGCCCCCCTGTAGGGCGCGCCTCCTGTCTCGTGGCCCCCTCGAGCACCCCCCGACCGACTTCTTTTGCCTATATAAGCCTACGTACCCTAAAACCATCGAATATCAAGATAGATCGGGAGTTCTGCCGCCGCAAGCCTCTGTAGCCACCAAAAACCTCTCGGGAGCCCATTCCGGCACCCTGCCGGAGGGGGAACCCATCACCGGTGGCCATCTTCATCATCCCGGCGCCTATCCATGACGAGGAGGGAGTAGTTCATCCTCGGGGCTGAGGGTATGTACCAGTAGCTATGTGTTTGATCTCTCTCTCTCTCTCTCTCTCTCTCTCGTGTTCTCTCTATGGCACGATCTTGATGTATCGCGAGCTTTGCTATTATAGTTGGATCTTATGATGTTTCTCCCCCTCTACTCTCTTGTGATGAATTGAGTTTCCCTCTTGAAGTTATCTTATTGGATCGAGTCTTTATGATGAGAACACTTGATGTATGTCTTGCCGTGTTTATCTGTGGTGACAATGGGATATCACGTGCCACTTGATGTATGTTTTGGTGACCAACTTGCGGGTTCCGCCCATGAACCTATGCATAGGGGTTGGCACACGTTTTTGTCTTGACTCTCCGGTAGAAACTTTGGGGCACTCTTTGAAGTACTTTGTGTTGGTTGAATAGATGAATCTGAGATTGTGTGATGCATATCGTATAATCATGCCCATGGATACTTGAGGTGACAATGGAGTATCTAGGTGACATTAGGGTTTTTGTTGATTTGTGTCTTAAGGTGTTATTCTAGTATGAACTCTTGAATAGATCGATCCGAAAGAATAACTTTGAGGTGGTTTCGTACCCTACCATAATCTCTTTGTTTGTTCTCCGCTATTAGTGGCTTTGGAGTGACTCTTTGTTGCATGTTAAGGGATTGTTATATGATCTATCTATGTTATTATTGTTGAGAGAACTTGCACTAGTGAAAGTATGAACCCTATGCCTTGTTTTCTATCATTGCAATATCGTTTACGCTCACTTTTATCATTAGTTACCTTGCTGTTTTTATTATTTCAGATTACAAAAACCTATATCTACCATCCATATTGCACTTGTATCACCATCTCTTCGCCGAACTAGTGCACCTATACAATTTACCATTGTATTGGGTGTGTTGGGGACACAAGAGACTCTTTGTTATTTGGTTGCAGGGTTGTTTGAGAGAGACCATCTTCATCCTACGCCTCCCACGAATTGATAAACCTTAGGTCATCCACTTGAGGGAAATTTGCTACTGTCCTACAAACCTATGCACTTGCAGGCCCAACAACGTCTACAAGAAGAAGGTTGTGTAGTAGACATCACGGCCGTGGACCCAGCTGTCAGCCTCTCCATGTACAGTCCACGTCCGATGGAAGTCATTCCTTGACCACGTTGACCACGCCGTGCCGAGAGCACCAGGGCGGTGGACGATGGCGAGGCCTAGGAAGGGGACGATGGGGAGCCGGGAAGACGCGGCAGTGGAAGCCCGTGCGGAGAGGAGTACGAGGGTTCACTGGTTCGACTGCGGTGTGAGGCTGCCGTCGCCGCAGGGCCTGGCCAGCGATGGGAATAGTAGGGGGCGGTGAGGCCTCCGCGGCAGCACAGCCGGCCATGGGAGGCAGGAGCATGCGACACGACCGGCGCTGCTTTGGGCGGTTGGAGCAAGAAGACCAGAGGTTGAAGAAGCACTACGGCCGTTGGATGAACACCGTACGGTCACTGGAGCTAGAATTGTTCATGTTGACTAAAGTTGACAAAGGCCCCCGTCCCAGTCAACTTAGTAGGCCCACAAGTCAGCCTCCCACCATGGTGGGTCCCAGCTAGCAGGGGGAGTATTCATTTTTTTGTGCATAATAAGGAGGCACTTCCGGTGGGTTCGAGCTGACAACGGGGGGAACTTTTTTTCGCGAAATACGCTGGCCCGTCCGATGGGTCCCAGCAGTCAGGGGGGAAACGTTTTTTTCGCGAAATAAGGTGGCCCGTCCAGTGGGTCCCTGCTGTCAGGTGGAGGAATAATTATTTTGCGCGTAATAAGGAGGCACTTCCTTGCGGCCGCCTGGACCCAGCTGTCAGCCTCTCCACATACAGTACTCTTCCGATGGAAGTCGGCCGTTGACCACGTTGACCACGCCGCGCCGAGAGCACCAGGGCGGTGGTTCGGTTGACGGCGAGGCCTAGGAAGGGGACGACGCGGAGCCGGGGAAGACGCAACAGTGGAAGCCCGCGCGGAGAGGAGTACGAGGGTTCACTGGTTCGGCTACAGTGTGAGGCTGCCGTCGCTGCAGAATAATAGGGGGTGTGGGTGAGTAGAGGGATGGCCTGGCCAGCGGTGGGAGTAGTACGGGGCGGTGAGGCCTCCGCGGCATCACAGCCGGCTACGGGAGGCAGGAGCACGCGACACGACCGGCGCTGCTTTGGGCGGCTGGAGCAAGAAGACCAGAGGCTGAAGAAGCACTACGGCCGTTGGATGGACATCATACGATCACTGCAGCTAGAATCCTTTATATTGACTAAGTTGACAAAGCCCTTGGTACGCGTCAACTTAGTAGGCCCACAGCTTAGATTTGGCAGAGAACATATAACCCATTTGCGATTTGTAAGAATGTACAACCCATTTTTTAATTCTAATGGAATTTACTACAACCCATTTACAGTTTGTTAAAAGTATAGCCCAACTTCTAGCTAGGACAACGATTAATAATTTCAAACAACCGCTCAAAACAGAATTCAAAAAAAATCCCACATTTTGATGGGATCCGAAATATTTTTATCCGAAATTTCTAGTCAGGTTAAATATAATTTCAAAATAAAGTTGTATTACGTTAAAATCCAACGAAACATTGCACGCGCAACAAGTAATGAAATTAAAAATTCCAAATTCCAAAAATAATATATTTTTCAAACTAATTACGTGTTTGGTGCATAGTAATTGCCCAGTTATTATAATTACATCCCATTTATTATTTATTAAAGTCCATTTTCTTGTTAAGCCTAATGCATACCTCCTAGGAAACTTTGCAGCCCAGCGGGGCGGATAACAAGTTGACCTGGATATTGTGTACAACTGTCGGCCCAGTTGCATTGCTGATGTTGAAAAAAGGCCTGTGTACTACAATACAACCTAACATGGTTACTCAGCCCAGATTCAGCTACACCGGAAAGGCCCAAACAAGGCTTCTGTACAACTTTTTAAAGTCACTGAGAAAAAAGTTACTTTACAGTGGAACCTAATTAAAAGTTGTCATGAGCAAATAAATAATTCAATGGGTCCCACTTGTGCGTGTGCGCGCGTGTGTGTGTGTGCGCGCGCGCTCGCGTGTGTGTGTGTGTGTGAGAGAGAGAGAGAGAGAGAGAGAGAGAGAGAGAGAGAGACCCATCGGTCGATGCTCGTAAATACATCTTTCAGCCATATGCATTGTTGATGCTCAGTAAAAACTTATATAGTTGACACAATCATATAGAACATCATAGCACACCGAACTTGCATACAAAAATTTCACGCAGGCGGCACAATCAGGATGGAAGCAGTGGATCGCTACGGGAAGGACTATGTTGAAACCAACGAAGTCGTACATAATGGTTCATCGTCTTTATAAATGACGGGAAATATCTTGAATGTTGTGCAAAGAAAACAGATAGACAACATAATAAGTTCTGCTAGCACATTAAGTTGACGTACAGCCCTTTCTAAAAAAGTTCGAGTACAAAATTAGAATAGGTCACAATCAAATGTACTGGCATATCAGTTCTTCAGACCCATAGCACGGATTTAACTAGTACTATGTGACAAGATTTAGTTGTTACCTCAAATTAGAGCACATCCAGGCAGCCAGCCCTGCCTCTTCTCCCAAAGAAGCAGTGGCCTCCGCCGCGCGATGGAGTAGGCCCTGTGCCATCCATCGTTCTGAGCAACACGGGGAAAGTCTGACGTTGACTCCTGTAATGGACGTCATCGACGGACCCTGGCACCAGCAACTGGAGTAGGAATCGAGATTCCAGAGGTGGGGGAGGGGCGGGAGACTGGGGATGAAAAGGTAGCATGAATTTCGAGCACGCGCCAATATGCTCTCGACGCGCAAGTGCACGAAAACATCGGTGGCGCCCACATGTCGGCCTAAGAGTCCTTATTCTTTCTTTTTTGGAGAGCCCGTACTTCTTTTAGGATCTTTTGAGAGCCCGGCCCGAGAGTCATAATTGACCTGTTTGGCATTGCGTTACTACTCGGCCCATATTCAATGACACCTCACTGGCCCAAACAAGTGTACATCATCGAAAAGACAGTGAGCTCAAATTATATAACTTGAAAAAAGGAGATATACTCTGAACACTGGAGAATGGTGATGCCCTCATTTAGCCCACCAGTAGTTCGAGACAATAAAGAGTTCGAAACAACGATATATACAACATTCAAACACTGACTAGTGACTACTACTGACATAAACAACAAGATATGATAGTTCATAAGAAGTCTTGCTACACCACCAAAACGCACCCATCTGCAGCACTCAGACTCTCGTGATCCAGACGAGAATGACATTCTAAACAGAAGCAACTATTACATAGAAAGAGTGACATAGACGAGGATGACCAAATGACAAGGAATATGCATAACAAAAGAAAGAACTACCCATCCAGAACCAGCAGCAAAGACAACAAAGTCATTCGAAGAGATGATCCAACACCATCATAATTTGCAGCCCCGCTTCAGCGACCAGTGATCCGGAGACACCAGTACTCCACCCTCTCGATGCAACAGCCCAATTACCTATCAACCTGAAGGCTTGAACCACATCACTGCATGTCGTAATTGAGACATCCGAGGATCAAAGTTAATTTGGATGCCTTTGTCATTCTCACCTTCTTTTGGCTACAGGCTGTATCATTGACAATCAGGGGAGTTTGCTCCCTAACTCCTAGGGCTCGCCGTGTAGACACAGTTTTCCATAGCAAACAGAGCCTCTCTGCCATCAAGGTCCTTGCCAACGGTGATCTCCTGGTTAATTGGATAATTGAGTCCGAGAAATAGAGAGTGTGAACCAAGGCTGTTTACCCGCCTCCAACTAAAAAATCCTAAAGGCCCCAACAAGCTGGTATCCTGCTCATAGACGTAACAGCCACTATCCGGATACTCACGTATTACACGGTGCTTGTATACAGTGGGGTTTTTGCAATATAACTTTTCTGGCTCATGTGTCCGAATGATCATCAGTCTTTTGCCGTCGTCTGATCAAGCGAGGAACCAATTGTGCTTCACTGTTTTTGGTAAAGGTGGTGTGATTACAAAGGGCGGTAAGTGTAGGGACACTCCATCATATCAAAAAGGACATGCATTGTTAATGTAAGATCAGCATTGTTCAGAGTATGAGTAGGATAATGCAAGAAACAACATTGATATGTCCCTGTTGGAACTGGGAGGAAAATACAGGGAAATGTATACTGGGTTCGAAAATATAGAAGTGCCATGCATGGTTATACTCATGTTATCTCGCAATCGATTCTTCACAGGAAACTACCATGTCATGCATGTTATATAATCATGTTCTGTCCTCACAAACAAATTCTTCAAGGTAACTAACAGACCATGCATTGTTATATACTCGTGTTCTGTGGGCAAAAATTTTGTGAGGATATTATTCTAGCCATTGATTGCTGAAGGGCGAATATAGGTATGTACACATGGTAAGCATTGCAGGATTTCACTACTTCCAAATATAGAGTTCTCCATATGCACATTTACTTCCCTAATGTATGGTTAGATGAAACCAACAGTGTGGTGCATGTTTCTACATCATGAAAATGAGGAAACTAACATGGCCATTGATACACACTCATATTTAGTAGTAGTATATAGATTACTGTAAAATAAGGATAATATCCATAATTCCTAACCATTTGATTGTTCAGGGTACAAATTGGCTGTAATGACATGGTCACAATCGCATGAATTAACTCATTCCAAATATAGCTGATTTACGGCGTCTCTAATATATTGCCATAGTTCTACTCAAATTCTGCTCAAACAGGGATACGCCAATCATCACAAAAAGTTCAAACAGTGTCATGGCGTCATCATTAACATGAGACGGAAACAACTTACATGCACCGTCGCAACAATACATGGTGCCATCTGCTTTGTCGATCGCGTAGATGATGCCATTGTGTTCAATAGCATCATAGAAGTGTGTATCAGCTTTGACGATGATCCACTGCGAGCCGAGTTGTCTCCGGCTAAAAAAGGCACCGGCGTAAAGATAGGCGAGTCCGCGGTCGAACAAGGCAATTAGCTTGAAGTCTGCGTAATTCGCATGTCGTGTGGGCACTTGGCAGATTACAATCTTCTGCAAAACAAGGTCCGTCCAACTGACGTCGTAATCTAGATGACTTGGACCGCGATGGTAATACTCTATATAATCCAACGGGGGAAGGATAATCTCATGGGAGGTCTGGAAGTTCACGAGCACCAACTTTTTACCGTCTTCTCTAAAGGCAGCCATCCAGTGGGAGTTCATGCCAACCCAGTACATACCTGCCAAGAAGTTTCAGGCGATGGTGATCGGATCGATGTCGAGGGAAATGATGTACGGCGACACACTACATACCTGCAAAGAAGTTTCGGCTAATGGAGATCGGATTGAAGTCGAGGGGCATCATGCACGCCTCCGTATCATGGTGAGCCAATCTCGCAAGACCAGATAGCAGCAAGCAGGGTGTCTTGAAAAGCTTAGGCCTCGCTTCGACGATGGCCGTGTGCATGTCCCTCGAGCATGCAACCAGCCGCAGGGCGGTCAACATATCCATACACGAACAACAGAGGTCGAGGATGTCACTGGGGAGATTGCTCCAATCGCGGCTCATATGGATGCTGCGCGGTTTGTGTTCGGCCATGGTGGAGTTTGGAAGGGGGCTTGATTTATGGGGGAGAAGGATGTCAGTGCTGGAGCAGCTAGCGAGGGAATAGTGGTACTGGGGGAGGCGAGTGAGGCGACGGTACACGGGGGCACAGTGAGATGGAGACGGAGACGAAGACGGAGAAGGAGATGGAGATGGAGTGGTGCTATGGGAGCGGAGAGGGAGACGAGGCGAGGCGCCAATGTGCTGTACAGTGGCGGTGACAGACTGCACAGTGCACAGGGTGAGGCTGACTTTGGTAACCCGAACACGCCGCCTCGCCTGGACTAGTGTCAGGCGCAGGGTGTTGTCACTTCACTGTGAGGACCGGATGAATAGTATTTTGACCATCAAGTGTACCATAGTTGTACTACTACTACTACTAGTAGTAGGAACATGAGTACTCCAGTATTATATAGCAGAAATAGGTCTCCCGTGCTAGCATGCCTGTTCACTTCATTGTTCAGGTATCATCCATATTGCGAGCAGAACCAAATTCTCGTGCATGCCCAATCAACGCCCTGCCGCGATGCATGCAGTCGTCGTTCTGGTGCATTAAGGACGGCATGCACATCATTCCACACTTGAGAAGAGAAAAAATGGAAAGGTAGAACGTGGCAACAAAGGAAGAGAACGCTGGCTAACGAGGCTGGGAAGGGATCGAGCAGGAAGTTAATGCTCCACGCCTAAAGGTTTTGGGAAAACCTGATTTTCATAAGCTTATACTCACCTAAACGGAGGGAGTATTCCTTAACCAGAGAATGTTTTGTCTCCCACTTACGCGCTCAAAAAAAAAGCTACGACACATTTTTTTATCTGTTTGCATAGGTCCCGCCTATCAGGAAGGATGGGCACGTACACGAACAGGTACGACTCCTCAGTCTACCCGCATAGCCTTTTCGTTTAGTCTACCTAGCCGTCTAGTCAACTGCCTGCACGCCACTTCTCCCATTTACTTCTCCATCAGGAACCGATTCTCCTCGGCTTCTTCACCTCCCCTTCGTCTTCATTTGCATCCAAACCCCACTGCGTTCACATTGTTTTAACCTCTTTAAATAATCATCTACTACTTCAGTTAGACTAGCCATGTAATCCTAATTCTCCAAACCATAGCCCTCCGTTCCAGCGGTTCCAAATGGCGAAAGAGATCGAGATGCAGGTTTTTAGCGTCCAACATGTCCTCGTCGAAGGCTCGATGCGCATAGTTGCCACCGTCACCGTCCACCCAAGGGTTGTTCGGCAGTGGATCAACAATGTATCCAACTCCCTCGAAAAGGTAGAGACGAGGGTCATCGGTCTCGACGCAGAGTACACGGAGCATGCCCCTGGGAAGATCCAGCGCGTCGCCGTCCTTCAGTTGTGCCTCGAAGATGATGTTTTGGTGTACCACATCATACACTCGCCCTCCATACCAGGTGAACTTCATGATTTCTTGTCTCGGGGGGGACGTATACTTCTGTGGGGCAGCCATCGAAGGGGACAAACAGAAGCTGGAGCCGTACAACCTTGATTTGAAAAGCATCGCTGACCTACAAACCATAATCAAAATTCCTGTAGAAGATTGTGCTAAACAGACACCATCCCTATTCGACGTAGCAAATTTTGTGCTCGGTACAAATCTTTAGAAGGGTGACGAGACAGTGGCATTAAGGTCGTTTGGATGGGAGAATTATCCCTTGACGTACGAGCGGATAAAATATGCTGCCCTCGATGCCCGTGTGAGTTTCGAGATAGCTGCAAGGTACAAAGAGCTTGTTGCGAAGCCGTCTCCCACAGAGAATGAGAACAAGAAGAAGAAGAAGAAGAAGAAGAAGAAGAAGAAGAAGAAGAAGAAGAAGAAGAAGAAGAAGAAAACGCTGCACCAGTAGGAGGGCATTATGGATGGATGAACTATTTCCTCTCTTGTAAAAAAAATTATTCCCTCTCGGTGTATATTGATATAGATGGACTATTTCGATGGTGTGTATGTCTTTCAAACAGAGTAGTAGCGTGGGTCCGCTTGACTATAAGGAACTATTTATCCGCATATATAGCTTTCTCTGCTACTCCTTCCAGTGATCGGTATGCAGTGCATGTGTACGTAGACATGACAGCTTGTCCATGGAAGTTCAACTACGGCGACCATCACGTTTCATCTCGCGATTCCCACGATGGCTCTCCAACCCACGGCACCACGCCCCACGACGTGCGCCTCACCCCTCTCGGCCGCACCGCCCCTCTGCCTTTGTGTGCATGACATGTGGGCCACCTAAAATGCGGCGAGCATCAAGTTTCTACCACAGCCACCCGCGATTTCCACGACGCCGCTCGAACCCATGAAACCACACGTTCCCCGACCTGCAGCTCACCCCTCTTGGCCCCACTGCCCCTCTGCCTTTGGGAGCATTACATGTGGACCAGTCACCTATCGGGTCCACATGTTATTGACTCAAAGGTAGGTGTAGTAAGGCGCTGAAGCTCAGTCCTGACGGCCCTGAGAGGGAAATGTAACTCCTGCGCCAGGGCTTGTGGTGCTCCCGCAACACGAACTCGTGCCAAACTCGAGATTTGTTTCTTTACTATACATGCACGCAACGATTTAATGGACATTGTAATCTCAACATGTGACGGGGAGCTCTAAATTTGAATTTGAAACTTATAAAACGAAAAGATTCAAAACAAATAAACTGGGTGAGAGGGAGTATATCGTAGGATGTGTCCCATACAAAATAAGTCCCCTGGTTTGTCACCGCGAAGATGCGGTTAGAAAGGAGCACATCGTCTTCCTACTCGTACGGCAACAAATCGGCCGCAGACAGCATGGTCCGCCTTTGACCACCATGTGCAAGGTTCGTGCTATCTTATTCAATCTCACCGTGGTTCCATCGTACCAATTATTGCGGTGGCCTGTTGCATGGCTGATCCCAATGTTGGACAAAGGTTCTATGGGAATGGTGTCAGTGTTGTAAATGTTGTGCAAATTGATGTTGGTACCCTCCCGTACATATGCAAGCCAATCTCCACTTGCACCGAGCCTAGCCTGTGAAATAGTGGGCATGGGGAGAATTAGGAAATGGACACGGAAGTAGTCTTTAGAATGCATTTACTACGTGATCAAACTCATCTTACCTGCTCATCGGAGGAAATCCAAGTGCCCCTCAACGTCGGCATCTCAAGGGGCGTCAACTTGCAACTACGGCCACGCCGCGCTGGAGAGACCCCCAAGGAAATATCCTTGTGCGTTCCACGGAACATCAAGATGCATTTGTATGAGTAGTTTATCTTGTGAGAGAAAAGGATGAATGAGGGAAGGCCTCTAGAGATAGAGATGGACACTACTACAACTAATATGCTGGCCCGCAGTGGTGGAGCTACATGCAATGCTGAGGAGGCCATTGCCCCCCCCCCCAGCTGTAGCATATTTTCTGAAGGAAAAAAATTAAGAGCCTTAAAATAAAAAGATTGTTCTCATTTGGCCCCCTAAAGGTGCATATTTTTCCTTTGGCCCCCCCTTTAAATCTCCGCTAGCTCTGCCACTGCTGGCCTGTGCGTTGCAATGGATCCAAACTAGTAGAATAATACTTGTTCACATGCTTGAAATATAAACACTCTAGTTTAGATATACATGTGTCAGCAGACACGACAGCTTGTCCATGGAAGTTGAACCACGACCACCATCACGTTTCTTGTTTCTACCACTGCCACACCTACACGCGATTCCCACGACGCCGCTCCAACCCACGGCACGACGTCCCCCGACGTGGACATGGATCCTCTGACGTGGCTATCACTGCCTTGCCCTGCCTTTCCTTCGCTGACAGGTGGGACCCACGCCTATGGGTCCTGCGTGTCAGTGAAAGAATGGTAGAATTGTTCGTGCCCATCATCCCTCTCGGCACCACCCCTCCTCTGTCTTTGTGTGCATGACATGCGGGCCAGCTGAACTGCGGCGACCATCAACTTTCTACCACAGACACACCCGATTGGACGCGGTTTGCCTGCTCCGCTGCTGTGCTCCGATCCGTACTCCCGCACCATCAAATTTTCATCCAGCGGGTGTGACACATTTCGTCCCGGGCATCAATCCTCAGCTGGAGTACTTATGTACTACAGGTAGTACCTGCCGGTGTGGCCATCTACGCCTCATAATGCCCCGACGCCCAGCTGTGGCACCCTCGCCACGGCCATGCCACCATCGGCCGGTTCATCTCGAACGAGTGAGTCGCGAACCACGCCACCACCATGAGAATGACATGTGGGCCAGCCGCCTTTAAGGTCCGCATGTCATTGACTCATAGGCCGGGCACTAAGCCACTGAAGTTCGGTCCCGTGGGCCCCGAGAGGGAAATGTAACTCCTGCGGCAGGCCTTGTGGTGCTCCCGTAGTACGAGCTCGTGCCAAAACTGGAATTTGTTTCTTACTACTACCAACTAGTACTAGTAAGGTACACGTGCATTGCACGCATGAGATTATGGTGGTTTGTGCATTATGCTTCTACATGTGGAGTTTTCTGGATTCTAACATGTGGCAAAATCTGGTGGAATGTAAGGTTAGGCAAGTTTGATTAACTTAGGTGAGTGTTTGGTTCAAGCCACACCTTAGGCAAGCCACAGTAAGGCCCCACATGACATACGCACAAAAAATGTGGCAAGATTCCCTTAGGCTTGCCAACTCGTGGGTCTCATTTTGAAGAACTAATAACTTTGCGTAAGCTTAGCTGTGGCAAAGTTAGTCATGAATTAACTTCAACCATGGAGTCTTCTAGATTATACATCTGGCAGAATCTGGTGGATGATATCCAACGGCCAGTAGTGCTCGGATTTGCCATCTTTGTACCATCGGATTGGCTTCATCCAACGACCAACTTTCAAAGTTTTTCACACACTATATAGGGGGTATAGATACAGATGTGCCGGTCCATTGCAATGGATCCAAAGTATATCTATTTAGTGGAGTGCACTCTAAACACATTATCTATTTATTTTTCTCTAACCTTCCGTAGCCATGCAACCAAGCCACATAAGCTTCATGGGTGCCCCCCGCATCATATTATTCATACTACGTTGATTGAAAAAAAGATAAATCACCCAAAACAAGATCTTCCCGTTTTTTGTTCCTACGATGTTGTGCCGTGCACGTATCTACTAGTTGTATAGTGGTAGTACTAGTAATATAGTATTAGGAGTACAAACTTGGTACTCCCTCCGTTTCTCTTTACTCCGCATATAAGATTTTGTCAAAGTCAAACTACACAAAGTTTGACCAAATTTACATAAAAATATATGAACATCTACAATGCTAAAACTATATAGTATGAAAATACGTTTCATAGTGCATCTGATATGTCGATTTCATTTTGTGAATGTTTATATTTTTTAATATAAAGTTAGTCAGACTCTACAAAGCTTGACTTTGACCAAACCTTATATGCGGACTAAAAAGAAATGGAGGGAGTACTAGTAGGAGTAGTACTAGTACGGAATGCTCCTACTCTATCAACGAGCCCCGTCTGACACAAAATTTCTTGGCTTCCGTGCTACAGCTAGATCTTCCCCTTGTTTCTGTTTTCTAACCCGGCGGCAGGCGGGGTGTCGGTTTGCTCAACGGCGGTCCCACATGAAAGTGAAAATGCTAGGCACCGGGGCGGAGCTATGTGAGGGCCAACACATGCCCTGGCCCGCCCAACCTAGCAGGATTTTCGTAGTTGTACATCCAGTTTTGAGGCATGGAACGTCAACGCAAGGGTAATTTCTACAGCCTGGCTAGACTGGCACGCCCAATGTTTTGCTTCAAGCTCCGCCACTGCTAGGCAACATGCCTTCCCTAAGCTATGTGTCGTGCCGGACGGGCCGTGTTGTACTCCCGATTCTCGGGCGTGTGGGGGTGCGATGCGAACGCGACAGGCCTTTTCCTTTTACTAGCAATGTGCCCGTGCGTTGCGACGGATCCAAAGTAGTAGAATAGTAGTATTTGTTCACAAACTTGAAAGAAATCACTATTGTTTTGATATACTCTTAATATATTACTCCCTCCGTACCTAAATATTTGTCTTTTTTGAGATTTCAAATGGACTATCACATACGGATTATATAGACATATTCTAGTGTTTCTAGCAAGATGCCCGCGCGTTGCACGAAGTTGATGGAAAAGGTAAGCACAACTTATAAATTGACGGATGGACTACTAGTTACAGTGATGCATATAATTAAGCAAAGGGATCACACATGTCGGTATTGACTGGAACGAGAATGCAACAGCACAATAAGAATTAAGTCCACGATGATGCGATCGCAGTGGTGGTTATAGAAGGCAAGAAGAAAGATGGATCCACGAACGTACGACCTCCTCCTCCTCAACTTAGTGCGTCGGGCCACCGACCGGCGGCTAAGGAGCGGCGGCTTTTGTGGCGAGGTCGAGGTGCTTCTCAGCAAAGGCATCCAAGGCTTCCAGCCGGTTGAGGAAGGCCAACGTCGTAGCGTCCTCACTGGCCTTGTAGATACCTATGTACACGATTTGCTCATACACGTGGATGTGTAGGTCGACGAATTCTTGCAGGGCGAGGCGCCTCACGGCAAGGGCGACCTCCAGGTCGACATTCTTCGTGGTGTCGGCGGGCAGTCGCAGGGCCGCCAGTGCTTGAAAGAGGTTCCGGCCATGGAGGCCGATTAGGGTGGCAGGCAATGAGGAGCCCGGGCGCGCGGGCTGGAGGAGTACGGCGATGTCGTCCGTGAGCTTCTTGAGGACGGTGAACTTGTTGCTGGTGGCAACGATCATCTGGTCCAACTGAGGGTCGTAGTTGGCATCGATGGCGACCATCCACCAGCCGGTCTCCAACACCGTCTGGAGATGATCCTCGGTGCTATGCCGCAGGCCGACATCATGGACCATCTGGCGCAGCCGCTGGCCGCTCATGCGCATCACCGCCATGGGTCTGGAGCGAGCTCTTTTGCACTTAGTGTAGGTGCTTAGGCAAATGCTTAGGTGCGTACGATGTGGTAGATGCATTGGAATGGAGGGGCGCATTTATATGAGGGCAATGAGGGCAAACTGCGTTGCATTCACATCGTGCAGCCTCTTTTCCCAGACCCTCCTCCCATTACTTCCCTCATGCATTAATTGAAGGAGGATGCATTGGTCGTTCAACATATCGGGAACCGCTACTCCCTCCCTCGTCTGCATTAAAGCCGTATCGGGAACTACGCCGCCCACTGTCAAATCGAATACTCCCTCCGTCTAGGTGAGTATTAAGTCATCTTACGAAAACCAAATACTAGTAAACACATAGGCATGGTGCATTAACTTCACGTTGTTTCTTATTTTTTGACATAAATAGAGGAATCAACCAAGAAGAGATGTGGGGCTTGTATGGTTTAAATGACTTGAGACTATCAAACATGACATGCAGTGGTCAGTTCGTTGCACAAGAACAAATACAACCCACGTCAGCACACACACATCTTATAGCATCACATCCAATGGCTATAAAAGATGAATGAGACCAAATTATATCTCATCTAGATGAGTTCTAGCAAAACTGTATTAATAATACTTAGTACTCCTGCGCCATGTATCATATATTACTATCATGTAGTACTTTATTTATTGCCATGTATGACACATAGTTCATGAGCGCTCTCTATATGTACCACCTTTTTTTAATTTCAAGTTTTGCTCCATGGCGCAATCCATCGATACTACTACTGTAAAAAAGTGGAGTATATATATTTTTTAAAGGCTAGAGGGCGGGGCAGTCTAGCTCGATCGGTTTCACGAGAGGCGAGGGCCTTTGTGATTTGACAGCTCATTAATGCTGTCAAATCGAATAGTATTGCGCCGCCCGCTGCACGCCCGGCGCCTCCATTAAACCCCTCCGTTAAACCCGTATGCAAACCGAGAATCCTACTCCGGCCACACGTCCGTTCATGAGTGGGCCGGAATTAAACGCAACACTGGCCGAGCTCCTCCCGTCCTCCCTCAGTTTAAACGAGGCCAGACGCCGGCCAAGCTCCTACTGTCCGCCCTCTATTTACACGAGGCCAGATAGACAGTGGGCAAGAATCGCACCCCTCCGCTGCTCCCCCATCTCCTCCTTCACCATTTTCTCCACCCTTCCAATGGCTTCCGATGAGCCGTTCTCCGGCATATTACCCGACTGGGTGGCCCGCCGAGCCCTCCGGATACGGGCGAGGCCGCTCAGTGCTTCACCAACCTTGCTTGGCCCGATGGAGCCAGTTGCCACCCCAAGCAGGCGCGTGGTTCAGCAACTCGCTGCTCCAGTTCAGCTCGATGAGGAGTGGCGAGTTGCTCCACGTCGGCACGGCGGCGAGCACGCCGGTACGGTCGCCATCGCTGCCGCGTCGTACCGCGCCACTAGTGTCTGCGGTGGCCGCGCCTCCCGTGTCTGTGGGCGCGCCTCCCGTGCCAGCGGCAGCGCCATGCAGGCGGAGACAGAAGACGGGTGCGTGGAGAGCGACGAGTCGGTGGCCAGCTTCTCCGTGTCTACCGCCATCATCGAGGAGAAGTAGAACACGGGAGGCCGCCGCCACTTGGGACCCATGAAGGCCACTGCCGAGGCGACGACCACGGATTCAGGTGGTTTCTTTGCTGCTTCGTCTCTTCCGAGGACCTTCATCGACCCCGCAAGTGTCTGACGGACATGAGGAAGACAAAGGGATCCGCGGGCGGCCATTTAGAACTAAAATAAGTCTATATATATCCATTTCTAGGACAAGTATTTCCGGACGGAGGGAGTATTAATTATACAAGAGAGCCGGATTGGCACCTCTTAGTTCATGTAAATGTAATGAAATCCATCATGTTTATATGAAGATCCGGCTTTTTTATACGAAATCCTTCATGCTTATATGAAATTAGTCCGTGTTTGCACGAATTTCATCTGGTTGGTTAGAGTTGTAAAAATGTATGCCACTGGCATTTGATGTCGTCCTTCGCGGAAGGAAGCGGGAGGAAATTTGCCGTCTGCCGTTGGAGATGCTCTTTATGCTGGAAATAATAGAGTGACATCCAATCCATTTGAGTTAATTGCCTGTATGATTGTCCCTCTATAAAAAGTTAATTGCATGTACAGTGTACACATGACTTGCAGGGTGGCTACAGCTTCGTACAGAAAGTTAAAAAGAAACAAGTCCATCCTTAATATTCTAAGTACTCTGTGGGTTCCACTGTCAGTACAGTAGCAAAAGAAGTATATATTAAATAAGTAGAGTAATATATAATATAAAAATCTAAAGTTAAAAGACAGAATTCGAACTCATGTCATCGTGTTGCGAGCATCCGGCGCTAACCGGCCCAGCACATTTTTGTTGTAGACCATGCTGGAGATATATCTCCATGTCTACTCTTATATATACTCCATTCGTTCCTAAATATTTGTCTTTTCAGATTTCAAATGGACTACCACATACGGATGTGTATGTAGACATATTTTAGAGTGTAGATTCACTCATTTCGCTACGTATGTCTTTTCAGGAAGGGGTCAGATTTGTCCTTGATTTATTTATGAGGTATCCAGATGGCACTGCACCGCCAAGAAAAGAGGGTAACATCAAAATTATGGACTACTTTTTTGAGTATGTTGGTAAGGTCCGGTCATAGTCACTTGCTGAAATCTCTAAAAAGACAAATACTCCCTCCGTCCGGAAATACTTGTCATCAAAATGGATGAAAGGAAATGTATCTAGACGTATTTTAGTTTTAGAGACATCTCTTTTTATCCATTTTGATGACAAGTATTTTCGAACGGAGGGAGTAGAAAACAGAGTTGGTGATGATGGTGTGCGTGCCATCCTGCAATATAGGCCGTTGGATTTATATCTAATGGATAGGAAAGAAACTATGGCAATTTTGCAAAAATATACCCACACGTCTCTCCACATTCGCAAATAAGGCCTTCCCTTGTTCAGCATTTTCTCTCACAAGATAAACTACTCATACAAATGCATCTTGATGTTCCGTGCAACGCACGGGCAGCTAGCTAATTTCTTTTAAAATAGTTGCTGCAATAATTGGGTTGAAGTGATATATTTTATGTCTGCCCCGAATGATTTAAGATTCACTAGTAGTAACAAAGAAAATGTTGCCTTGTTAATTAACAGAAAACTGGGTGAAAACTATCACATGAGGCCGGTAAAAACATGGCACACTGGGTTCAGCGTCATCGTCACTATAGCTGTGCGCGCGCGAGAAGTCTACATATCGAGGGGGCTACCGAGCGAGGCACCGAGACACAATGTTTGAGAGAGAAAACAATTGACAGATTATGATCAAATCGAGTTGTCACCCTTCTGCTGTCATTGTTGGGGGAGGGAGAGAAAGACGTATCGAGAGTGTGCGCGGTAGGCACAGAGGCACAACTAGCGAGTGTGTGTGTGTGTGTTTGTGTGTGTGTGTGTTTGAAAGAGGAGTAGATAGATTATTATCAAGATCGATGTGCCACCCTACTCCTTCGGTGCCGGGTAGTGTGTGTGTGTGTGTGTGTATGTTTGAGAGAGAATCTAGTCGATAGATTAGTATCAAGATCGAGGTGTCACCCTACTCCTTCGGTGCCGGGTAGTGTGTGTGTATGTTTGAGAGAGAAGCCAGTCGATAGATTAGTATCAAGATTGAGGTGTCACCCTACTGCTTCGGTATTGGGAAGTGTGGGTGTGGGGGGGGGGCAGTGACACTCACATATCTCTACTCTTATAAAAAAACAGAGTTGGTGATGATGGTGTTCCTGCCATCCTACAATATAGGTCATCCGATTATATCCGACGGACAGGAAGGAAAATATGGCAATTTTGCAAAAAGATACCCACACCCCTATCCGCATTTGCAAATAAGGCATTCCCTCGTTCATCCTTTTCTCCCACAAGATAAACTTCTCATACAAATGCATCTTGATGTTCCGTGCAACGCATGGGCATCTTGCTAGTAGGGAGAAGGAGTTTGTGTGACACATATCTAGCTATATTAAGGGATAGGTAGATAGCATATGTGTGAGAGACATTATTATACTTTGAGACATTAGTGGATGTGGGTGGGCGGAATTAAAGGGGTGGGCGTGTTAGACATAGAGAGCGTGTGTGTTTCTGTGTGAAAGACTTGTAGGGCGGGGTAGAAAGACGAATTTATCCCTGACGGAGGGAGAGAAATACACGAAGTGCGCTGTGTGATTCCGATGCCCACAGGGAAATGAGATATGTATGCGTGTGAGAGAGATTGCACAATTCATTCACGTATAACTATCTAGCCATCGTGGATGTGCATCGCTTGAACATAAGTCAATATGTACTTCGTATCGTGGCCAAAGGTACAATATCGATTCAACGCTATAAAGATTGGACACTCACATATCACATTCTTTTCTATTTAAATAAACCTTTTCAGTTGTGCATGCCAAAGTTACAATGATGTTTCTTCAAACAACCAATGTAGCAATCATGCACATGCACCATTGTTACTCTTGCATTCAAATTCATTAGTCTTGGATGATTTAAGTTTCTATTTTGAAGTAATATATGTAATATTCATATATGAATTCAACGGGTACGCAATTTATGAAATGGAGGCTATGTAATCATATGAGGTAACACTTTTAAGTAGCTAACTACAATATCCATTTCTTTTTGTGCGCCTCTACACTAACACGTCAATGCATTATGTTTAAAGTAAATAACCAATGGCGCTAAATTATCTATTTACACGAGAAATACATAGGCTGAGCGTTTGATCCCTTTTTTGTGAACGCGCCACTACACTCGTACGATTGGCCGCGCCCGTGTGAACGTCCAAGTTATTGGCGCATCATCCCGAGTTATTGTCTTTTTTTTCTGGGGTGGACTTCACACTAGTTATTAACTGCTGACGCGTGCCCCGTGTACACAGTCTAGCATGACCTTCCCGCTAGCACGGTCCAAAATTAGTTGAAACTGGATACGAATGATCCCGCGGGCGGCAAAATCTCCCGCCTCCTTCTAAAATTTCCGCCACCTTAGTCTTTAGCATGTGAAATCTCCCTTTTGTCCTTGGTGCACGGAGACCCACAGTTACAATACCGCCCTCATCTACATGATAGGTTGGGGCTGCTTTGGTAACTTTCGGTTCCCCCCACTACACGGCACCCCCATTTCCTCTCCCCTCCCGCAAAAACGACTAACTCCACAGCACCAGAGCATCTTACATCACGTCGTCCGTACTTCATCGCCCTTTCTCCCCTCCCCTCTCGAAACCCTAGACTGCTCATCCACCGGCGTACCATAGCCCATTCACTGCCAGCGGCGTCCACCTCGCCAGATCTGCTTCTGCGGCCGCATCTACCCCTCCCACCTCCCCTAGAGACAAGTAGACTGCTCATCCACCACTGTACCACAGCCCATTAGTGCCGGCCTTGTCCACGGCGCCAGATCTGCTTCGTCGGTACTCTCGTCAACTGCCGCGCATCTGCAGCGGCTCATTCGTACTCCCCACCGAAGATGCTTCGTCCACACCCCCCGGAGCCGCCCCACTGACGCCCCCGTCGAAGGCCTCTGATCCTCTTCGCCGACACCTTCCTCAACCCTACCAGAGCCGCTTTGCCGACACCTTCCTCAACCCTACCGGAGCCGCTTCGCCGACACCATCGTCAACCCTACCAGAGTGGCTTCGCCTATACCATTCTCAACCCTACCGGGGCCGCTTTGCCAACTCACAAGTCCACGGTCTCAGATCCGCTTCCTCGCACCCTCATCCAACCTACCAGAGCAGCTTCTGACGCCCCGTCCACGGCCGCGGATCCGCATCGTCGACACCACCCTTAACCCAACCACCGGAGCAGCTTCTGACGCCCCGTCCACGGCCGCAGATCCGCATCGTCGACACCATCCTTAACCCAACCACCGGAGCAGCTTCTAACGCCCCGTCCACGGCCGCAGATCCGCGTCGTCGACACCATCCTTAACCCAACCACCGGAGCAGCTTCACCTACGCCCTCGTCCATGGCCACAGATCCGCTTCGCCCACACCATAGTCCACCCTACCGGAGCCGCTCCACACACACCCTACTCGACGGTTCTAGATCTCCTTACCGGACCCCGACAGCCAGCGCAGCGTCATCACCCTCGAAGTTTCTAACCTGATTACCACCGTCTGGAGAGATGCCAAGCACCCGCCATGGCCTAGGTACTTGTCACCTTTAAACCCGTCCAGCATCACCTGCCCGATGTACTTCAAATATACTAACCGGTCGCTGTTACCTGTTATGCAGCTGGCAAAAACTACAAGGACGATGTTTCTTCTGGATCTAACAACTTGGCCAACCAAGATCCTGGACTGAGGCATTGCTATGATCTTGTAAGCGCGTCGCTCTCTATTGTATTGTTCTGTGCCTGCCAGCGTGCTTTGCTAGGATTTTCGACCAGTAATCCCTTTGTTCAGACAATGATTTCTACTATTGGCTACTAAATTAGATATGTAGATGTCATACATGATACTACCTCGTACCTCCGTTCCTAAATATAAGTCTTTCTAGAGATTCCACTATAGGCTACATACGGAGCAAAATGAGTGAATCTATACTCGAAAATGCATCTATATACATCTGTATGTGGTCCATACTGGAATCTCTACAAAGACATATATTTAGGAACAGGGGCAGTACATTACACAAAATCATAGGTGGCATGTAGGAATTCCAGTGCACTACATTAGGCTCCCTTAGAGTGCCTTCTAGTCCAGCATACAGAGTCATGGCTAGTTTATGGTATGCACACAATTGTTAATTGGTGGTTTAAATATGCGCAAGGGATATGCAATGTAGTATCATGTAGAGATGTCTGAAATTAGTCGTGTCAACTTGCAGATAGGGTTACACAATGAAAAAGTACAAGATGTATGTGGCAATTTCATGGAACATCGCAAAAAAAGGAGAGGCAGCGGTGAGCCTATACAGTGTGCTATGGTACGTCACTCCTCCATTGCAATCATCGTGACTTGTTATTTGTATGCCAGTTCTACTAGCCAAGTTTCTTAGGGGCAGTTATTACGAGTTATCCTAAGAAAATAAGCACCTGTGAATATAAGCTCCATGTAATAAGCCAACCAGTTATTTTCATTGTGTTTTTAGCTTATCTTTGGTATGATCAGTGGAAAGTCTAGATTGCATTATATATTTTTCATTTTGCTGCCCATATGGAAATTAATTTGACTTGCAAACATCACAAATTGAACCCAGTGCAGTAATTAATATGATAGGAAAACAGACCATCACTATTTGCTCAAAATGCAAATACAAAGATACCATCTACTTGGCACAATCTACTTTGGTCAATGTTTTCCATAGAGATCCCATTGCCTAATTTAAACGAAGAACGCGTGACCCACATTTAAATGAAGAACAATTATTTATTGAAATTCGATGGTCCAAGTGGCTGGTTATTATCATATAGCAGCACCACCTGAAAGCATCATATAGCAGCATCAGCTCATAGCAACTCATCATACAACAGCAGCAGTCTGCAATTCATCATATACCAGCAGCAACTCATAGCAATTCATCATATAGCAGCAGCAGGAGCAGCTCATAGCAATTCATCATATAGCAGCAGCGGGAGCAGCTCATAGCAATTCGTCATATAGCAGCAGCAGGAGCAGCTTGTAGCAACTCATCATATAGCAGCAGCAGCAGCTCATAGCAATTCATCATATAGTAGCAGCGGCAGCAACTCATAGAAACTCATCATACAGCAGCAGCAGCTCATAGCAATTCATCATATAGCAGCAGCAGGAGCAGCTCATAGCAATGCATCATATAGCAGCAGCAGAAGCAGCTCATAGCAATTCATCGTATAGTGGATCAGAATGAAAATTTGGCAAAAAAACAGAGGAGATCCTCACCTTGTTGGATGAGCTCATCCTTCAACAACACCTCAAGGCCATGGCCTGGGAGGAGGGGAGGGGGAATAAGGTGCCTTCTGCCGCAGTGTGGCATCAGCCGTAGTTGTGCAGCGCCCGCCGGAGTAGTGCGTTGGACGAACCACAGCGGAGTAGCTGCTGGAGACCATGAGAATGAGGGGCGGCGCCAAAGGGAGGAGCAGCCAGGGAGATTTGCCCCTACCCGCCAGCCATGTAACCTAGCTGGACATAGCATCGTCTAGGACTAGGCCAGATGGGACCAGTGGCGACGGCTCGCTGGAGGAACCCTAGTGCTGCAGGCAGGGGATCGAGGTAGAGGAAAGGGGAGAGGATATGCAAGCGGGCAGGGCAATGAATGCTTGTGTGTTTGTTTTTACTTGAGGGTCAGGTGTGACACGGGCGTCAGCAGTTGCATTTTGAGTGTAATATAGGCAGACAACAGAGTCATTTCACTATTCCCCTTCCCTTCAATTTTTAGTGAGGTTCTACCCGAAACACCCCCCTCAAAAGCGAAATTAGTTAAGCCCAAGCCCATAACTCAAAAATGACTTATTTACATCTTTTATGGCTTATTTTGACAATATGCCCTGAAAAGGCGGAATCAAACTGGCCCTTAACCTGCAATTCAATTGTGCGTGCAATGATGAATCACTCATGCCTGCTATCTGTACATTTAGGCATCATCATACATGGCATAACCTAATACATGTGCATTCCATTGTAGAATCTGGAATATGCAATGTTTATGTTAGTTCATACGTTGCACATGATGTTTAAATGCCCCTTAAATCTAGTCAGTCAAGTGATGGTCCTTAAGCCTCCTTCTTTGCTTCTTTTCTTGATATGTAAGATTTGCTCACGCATCTGTTCAATTTCTTGTTTGCATCAGCCAGCCATACCAGGACTGTTTGCTTTGATTACTTGTTGTTCTTGACCTAACACTCTAACAGAGCTTGTCAACGATTTAAACACTAAGGGCTGCTGTAGTGGGGCCTTGTCTAACTCATAGGTGACATAAAGGTTTGGCTGTACACTACAGTAGGCTCTCCAAGAGTACCTGGAGATCCAGTTTGAAGGTATGCCTAGTTTTTACATAGTGCAGACATAGTAAATGCTCATTTCATTGTGTGCAAGTGCAAGAGATGCGGCATGTTTCATTATGTGGTGTTGTTTTGTTATAATCTCATCCTTTTGTGTTCACAGATTGAAAATTATGCATATTTATCCTCCAAGGAGACGAGTAACTAGTTTGTGTCACCTTGCAGAGGGGGTGCAATGAAGATAAGATTGAGGATTTCCAAGTACAAGATGTTAGGAAGGAGCCTTGCAAGAGAAGTAGGAGCTGCACTGAGCCTCTTCAACCTGCTAAGGTAAGTCACTGTATGCAACTCAACAGTTCAATTCCTTGTTTGTTTCAGGCATAGTTAATTTTCTCTTTTCAATTGCTTTATTTGTCCTCACTTAATGAGATGCCCAAATAATTATGCCTGATGTTCGGTACTTGTATCACTATTAGTTGACATAATTAAAGGCCTTACCATTTAATTACTCTGTCGAAGTGTGCCTGAAGCTTTGAAGTCTATTAACCAACTATTATTGCATGAGGCTCACAATCTAGTTTATACTACGCTAATGATTGCATAATTTTGCCTGCTGTAGTATGTTTGTATGAAACCCTCTGCTGTTCATTATGCTCCCTAAGACTTTAATTGAGGTACAGAATGGCCAACTGCTTGCTTACTTATACGCAATATGCTGTCTAAATTTGTAACTTGTATGTGTTTTCGATTGGGCCCCAACCTCATGCTCCTTTGGTGAGCTAAGAGGGATTTCTGTATGCAGGCTGCACAGGCTATCTTTTTTATAATTTTTAAAATATCACCTGCTTATGCGTCATGACGTGTAACATTTTTTTTGTGAAAGTGACGTGTAACATTATTGTTAGTCCTATTTTGCCATGTAGTACAAAATAGTGTCTTGTTCGCTTCACTGTTGTAACTATATTTTTGCCCTAGTCATGTGTACTTACAGAAACATTTCAGGATGAAGTGACATCAACACAAAAATCTGCGAGCAGTGCGGCATGGCCGTTACCGAATGATTATGGATTGGAATTGGAATGTGCTGATGTTCTCGAGCATCAACTAGAGGTGGCAAGACAACGTGTACATGATTGTCAACGTATAATTAACAAGTTGAGACTGGACATGCAGGTATTAGATACAGGAGTCAAAAAAAATGAAACAAGACACCGAGGTAACCATGAAGGAATTGGAGATTTTGCAGACTGAAATTTATGCTATCTGAATCCGGCCAATCCTATTTTCTGAAGAGGTTATAGTTCAAATGGAGTTAAGTTGATGCGCGTCCATGATGTATGAGCTTTATTTGCCCAGTGTATGTAATTTGTTGTTTGTGTATGCTTTATTATCACCTGTGCCGAACCATAATGCCCAGTGGGTATAATCGGCTGTAATTTCTTTATTGTATAGTGTAGGATTATTCTACCTTTTTATGCCTTGATCTCTTTGTTGTATAGTGTATGCTTTTTAGAGGTGATAGTATTGACTAGGATAATTCTTTGAATATGCTATATCGTTCAAACGGGGGCCAACTCGCCCGACCATGGGCCTTCTACGAGCCGTCGGATCCATGGGCCTTCTACGTCTCGTAGGATCCATGGGCCTTCTACGTCTCACAGGATCCATGGACCTTCTACGTATCGTAGGATCCATGGGCCTTCTACGTCTCGTAGGATCCATGGGCCTTCTATGTCACGTAGGATCCATGGGCCGCCGACTCATTTATGGGTCTTGTACGGGCCTTAAATGGGCCATAGACGGGCCTATAATGGAAATCGTACGTTTTATGGGCTGACCATAACGGGCCGTTAATAGGCCGTATTTGGTGATGCTATGAAAATGGCCCAACAGACTAACGGACCACAAACGGGCCGACTGTAACGACGGGCTGAATTTGGCCCACAAGCCGAAAATGACAGTAACGGGCCATAAGTAACCAAATGCTGCAAATGAGCCCAAGAATAAATGGGCCCTCAAAAGGCCGAAAGTTAACTTGGGCTAGAAACGGCCCAACGGAATAACGGCCCATTAATGGGTATAAAGTGTTACACTGTTCATTACGGGCCAGTTTCACCGCAGGCCATTAATGGGTGTAAAGTAATACACTGTTCATTACGGGCCAGTTTCAGCATGGCTCGCTAATGGGCCAAGAGTTACAAAGGGCCTCATATGGGCCGAAAGATGTCATGGGCCATACATGGGCCACAAGTGAAAACGGGCTAGAATCATATTGGATGGCCCAGATGACGCTACTGGGCCTAATTCGCATAGGGCGTAACGGGCCTTGGGTTAGCAGGCTGTAAATTGGCTATATGCTAACAGGCCATTAACAGGCTTTCCATGGGCCGGCCCGCCAGCTTTTGACCAAGTCAAACGGGCCGGCCTTTTCACAGGAATGGGCCACTGTTGGGTCGTGCCACATGTCGACGTATCATAGGTGCCTTCTGTCCAGTGAGTGGATGACATCTGTCCCAATGATGAGCCGACACGTGTTTCCTCCAGCCAATGATGATTTTACACGTGGAAAATCCCCATTGGTCGGGGCTGTTAACGGGTTATCGGATCCAAAACCCGACCCGATAGCTTAACGGCGTTCCGTTACGGTGGATGCCACGTGTCGGTCACCCTTGACGAAAGCACTTCTATGACGCGCGATTTATCGTCATGGAAGTGGACACTTTGAAAGCACAAGTGCTCCCTAGGTGGTTTTGGTAATTAATGTCAACATATCTCTTGTTGGACTAACACTTTTATCTAGTATGTTTCAGATAAGTTCAACAATGGAGTGGCATGGACTAAAGGATGTGGGGACTCCTTCAAGATGCTAAGGACAAAGGATTGGCTCAAGATTCAAGCTCAAGACTCTTCATTTTACATTTTAGTGATCCAAGATCACATTGAGTCTATAGGAAAAGCCAATACTATCAAGAAGGGATGAGGTGTTGCTTAATGAGTTTCTTGCTCCACAGTGCTTAGTGATATGCTCCAAAAACCTCAACTACTTTCCCACTTCCACACATATGTCCTAAACCTAAAGTCTAACTCGGCCCCATCGATTCTTTCTATCCGGCGCCATTGAGTTCAAATGTCTTAGCCACTGCCACAAACCCTAGGCAAATCGGTCTCACCGATAGGGATCTCAGTCCCACCGAGATGGGATTGTAATCTCTCTGTGTATGTCCATTACCAGAATCGGTCTCACCAATTTTGAGCAATCGGTACTACCGAGATTGCAATGTAAACTCCTTGTTTCCCTTTCGTAACATTTCGGTCTCACCGAAATGAGCGAATCGGTCCCACCGAGTTTACCTGACCAACTCTCTGGAAAGCTTATTACCAAAATCGGTCTCACCGAGTTTGTGTAATCGGTCTTACCGAGATTACGTTATGCCCTAACCCTAACCATATCGGTCCTACCGAGTTGCATATCCGTCCCACCGAAAATCCTAACGATCACTAGGTTTACTAAATCGGTCCGACCGAGTTTGTTGATTCGGTCCCACCGAGTTTGGTAAATTGCGTGTAATGGTTAGATTTTGTGTGGAGGCTATATATAACCCTCCACCTCCTCTTCATTCATGGAGAGAGCCATCAGACTGAACCTACACTTCCAACTTACCATTTCTGAGAGAGAACTACCTACTCATGTGTTGAGGCCAAGATATTCCATTCCTACCATATGAATCTTGATCTCTAGCCTTCCCCAAGTTGCTTTCCACTCAAATCTTCTTTCCACCAGATCCAAATCCCATGAGAGAGAGTTGAGTGTTGGGGAGACTATCATTTGAAGCACAAGAGCAAGGAGTTCATCATCAACGCACCATTTGTTACTTCTTGGAGAGTGGTGTCTCCTAGATTGGCTAGGTGTCACTTGGGAGCCTTATTTTGGAGTTGAACCAAGGAGTTTGTAAGGGCAAGGAGATCACCTACTTCGTGAAGATCTACCGCTAGTGAGGCAAGTCCTTCATGGGCGACGGACATGGTGGGATAGACAAGGTTGCTTCTTCGTGGACCCTTCGTGGGTGGAGCCCTCCGTAGACTCGCGCAACCGTTACCCTTCGTGGGTTGAAGTCCCCATCAACGTGGATGTACGATAGCACCACCTATTGGAACCACGCCAAAAACATCCGTGTCTCCAATTGCGTTTGAATCCTCCAAACCCTTCTCTTCACTACTAGGAAAAGGGCTATAGATGAAATTGACACTAATGGTGCACGAGAGAAGTGGTGCGCCACTACTATATACTAATGATGCACCATTTGGTGATGCGCCATTAGTGTGGAAGACACTAATGGCGCACCAGACACTAGGTGCGCCACTAGTAACAAATTTGTTTTCCATTTTTCCAAACATACTAATGGCGCATCCAGGCGAAGTGCGCCGTTACTAGTTCTAACTAGTAATGGCGCACCAGCCACAGAGTGCGCCAGTACTGTACTTTTTTATTCTTTTTTTTGCAAAACTACTAATGGCGCACCGTGGCACAGTGCGCCATTACTAGTTTAAACTAGTAATGGCGCACTACGCCACGGTGTGCCATTAGTAATGGCGCACAAACATATATATATATATACTTTTCTGCAAAACTCCTAATGGCGCACAGATGTGTGGTGCGCCATTAGTATGTTGTGTTACTAATGGC
>NC_041389.1:80403875-80408517 GCF_002162155.2 Triticum dicoccoides | reverse complement strand
CACTAATGGCGCACCAGACACTAGGTGCGCCACTAGTAACAAATTTGTTTTCCATTTTTCCAAACATACTAATGGCGCATCCAGGCGAAGTGCGCCGTTACTAGTTCTAACTAGTAATGGCGCACCAGCCACAGAGTGCGCCAGTACTGTACTTTTTTATTCTTTTTTTTGCAAAACTACTAATGGCGCACAAACATATATATATATATACTTTTCTGCAAAACTCCTAATGGCGCACAGATGTGTGGTGCGCCATTAGTATGTTGTGTTACTAATGGCGCATGTTTGTGTGGTGCGCCATTAGTAACCTGGGACCAGCTAGATATTTTGGACAGCCACACCTACACACTCACTTTCCCCACTTCATTCCCTCCACCTCCTTCTCCAAGCTTGTCGGCTGCCTCCTCCTCCTCACCTCATTTGCACCATAGATTCATCAAAATTAACTGGTGAAATTACCTTTTTTTTGATAGGTAAGTAAGGGGAAAGCTATCTTCATGTTGTAGATCTACTTTTTTTCTCCCTAGCTCACTCCAACAACGTGCACATGCACTTTTTGTGGCCTAGCTAGATCTATGTATGTTTGTCGTGTTGCATATGTTTGTGGTGTTGCATATATGTTTGTGTTTGCATGTACCGGTATTTTAAATGCGATAGTTGCCAATATTTTGCCGGAATGTTGATTCATTTCCGTTTCGGCGAGAATTTTGGCACTATGCATTCTTTTTGGTCCTATTTTTAGGGAAGGTCATGCCAAATTTTTTCTTGGTTCTAAAATATTGTTTTGCTCTACCCTGCAGGCGACCATGGTCCGCACGATGACCGAAGGCATCATGAATAGGTTTTTGAGGTCCGCGAAGGCCGAGATGCTTCAAAAGAACGAGACGGAGATAAGATGTCCATGTCGAAGATGCAAGCTGAAGAGCCTTATTGCGGACCCGGATTCCGGGCAGGTGTGGGACCACATGCTCTTGTGTGGTTTCATGGATGGCTATCGGTGGCAAGGTGATGAAGATGACTATGAAGTCGTCCATGGGGGCCGGGCCAGAAATGAGGAAGGAGGACATGATCACGACGGTGATGCTGTATACAGTCATCATGTAGAAGATGCTGGACATGATGATGAGGAAGAACAAGACGAAGGGCATGATCATGAAGATGAAGATGCCGGAGCAGACGATGATGGAGGCTGGGTGCAGGACCCTCATATTCAAGAGCTACTTCTCAAGCAGACGGATAACGCAAGAGCTGCCGCCCGAGAGAAAGCCAAGCTGGATCAACTGGAGATAGACGCGGTTACTCCATTGTATGAAGGATGCAGGCCCGAGATACCCGCCTGAAAGTAACGCTCATGGCTCTGGAGATGAAGGTAAAACACGAAATGACCGACGCATGCTTCGGTGAGAACATGTCATTCTGGCACGAACGTCTTCCCAAGGGGAACAAGTGCCCGACCAGTTTCGAGGAGGCGAAGAAAATCGTGTGTCCTCTGGATTTACCGCACGTGAAATACCATGTGTGCATGAACAATTGCATCATTTGTCGGGACGAGCACGCGGAATCTACCATATGTCCGGTGTGCAGCGTCACTCGATACAAGAAGAGGAAGAAAGCTCCTCGAAAATCGGTGTGGTACTTTCCGATCACTCCTCGTCTGCAGCGGTATTTCGCGGACCCTAAGGTAGCAAAGCTCCTGCGTTGGCACGCGGATAGGGAGGAGAAGAAGCGGGAAGATGACGGAAATGATTCGGAGATAAATAAAAAAGATAAGATGCTGAGTCACCCTAAGGATGCGAGCCAGTGGCAAGCGTTGAACTTCGAATACCCAGAATTTGGGAAGGATCCAAAGAACATTGTGCTGGGCGTGAGCACCGATGGAGTCAATCCGTTTGGCAGCCAGAGAAGCACACATAGTACTTGGCCTGTGTTTGTGTGGATGTACAACCTTCCCCCTGGTTGTGCATGAAGAGGAAGTACATTCACATGAGTATGCTAATTGAAGGGCCGAAACAACCAGGGAACGACATCAATCTGTATCTGGGGCTGCTGAAAGAGGAGCTAGACACGCTATGGAAAACGCCAGCCAATACCTGGGACGCCGCAGAGGAAGAATATTTCCCTATGAGAGCCGCACTGCTCACGACGGTGCACGACTATCTTGGTTACGGATATCTCGCGGGGCAGGTAGTCCACGGATTTTCTGGATGCGTAAGGTGCATGGATGACACAATGTATCGCCAACTAGATAGAGATCCCGGGTCTTCAAAAACCGTGTTCATGGGACATCGAAGGTGGCTTCGCGACGATGACCCGTGGAGGAAACGCAAGGATCTGTTCGATGGTGAAACCGAACCCCGAAGATGCCCGCGTACGAGGAGCGGCGAGGAAATAGACGAGCTATTGAAAAATTGGAAAGATTGCCCACTACCGGGAAAGAAGCAAAAGGCGCCAGAGCCGGGAAAGAAGCGAAAGGCGCCAAAGCCGCTGCTGAAGGTATGGAAAACGAAGTCTGTTTTCTGGGACTTGTCGTACTGGAAGATCCACCGTGTGCCTCACAGCCTTGATGCCATGCATATCACGAAGAACGTGTGCGAGAGTCTGCTTGGTACCCTGCTCAACATGCCGGAGAGGACCAAAGATGGGCCGAAAGCAAGGGCAGACTTGAAATCAATGGGCATCAGGCAGGAGCTTCACGCTAATGATGATGATGATGAGGCGAAGCATGACACAGAAAGTCATCGCAAAGGCAAAAAGGCCAAGAAGACCGGAAATGACTACCCTCCCGCGTGCTTCACTCTAAGTCAGGAGGAGATCGAGCAGTTTTTCACCTGCCTCATAGGAGTAAAACTTCCTTACGGTTACGCGGGGAAGATAAGCAGATACCTAGACCCAGCGAAGCAGAAGTTCAGCGGGATGAAGTCTCACGACTGTCACGTGCTGATGACGCAGATACTTCTAGTTGCAATCCGTGGGATCATGGACGCGCACGTCCGTGAAACGCTATTTGGCCTATGCAACTTTTTCGACGTCATCTCTCGGAAGTCGATTGGCGTGAGGCAACTCAGAATGCTACAGGAAGATATCGTGGTGATACTATGCGAGCTTGAGATGTACTTACCGCCCGCATTCTTCGACGTTATGGTGCATCTGCCGGTCCATATCGTGGAGGATATCATCCAACTCGGGCCGACGTTCCTGCACAACATGATGCCGTTCGAAAGGATGAATGGTGTCATCAAAGGATACGTTCGCAACATGTCACGTCTAGAGGGAAGTATAGCCAGGGGCTTTCTGACCGAAGAGTGCATCTCCTACTGCATGAATTATCTAGGCATCGAGAACCCCGTTGGTCTGCCCGTCAACAGGCACCTCGGCAGGCTAGCCGGATGGGGTCACCGTGAGGGTCGCCGCGAAATGCATGTCGACTTCGAGGGTCGACTCGCCGACTTTGAAAGAGCAAACCTAGTCGCGCTACAACACATAGACGTGGTCGATCCTTGGGTGGTAGAGCACAAAACCTTTATTGAGAATACGTACAATGACCGAGGCCAACAGAGGACGGACGGAGATATAATCAAAGAGCACAACTCATGTTTCACACGTTGGTTCAAGCAGAAGCTTCTGTCGTACCCTTTACATGAGGATTCTTCCGCGGAAGAACAACTCATATTCGCCTTGTCACAGGGCGCCGAGCACAACCTGATGACCTATGAGGCGTACGATATCAACGGCTACACATTCTACACCGAGAACAAGGACATGAAGAGAGATGGTTATAAGAACTCTGGGGTAACGATGGAATCCTACACCGGTAACGACAAGGACATATACTACGGAAGGATCGAGGAGATCTGGGAGCTGAGCTACGCCGGAGAGAAGGTCCCGATGTTCCATGTCAGATGGGCCAAGAGCGTCCTAAAAGAAGACTGGTATTTCACCACCATGGTTATACCCAAAGCCAAATCCAAGACCGCGGGCGCAAACGTCACCGCGAAAAATGAGCCATGGGTACTGGCTTCCCAAGTGGACCAATGCTTCTTCATTACCGACCCGTCAAAGCCCAGTCGTGTTGTCATGAGGAGAGGCAAAAGGAAGATCATCAGAATGGATGGAGTAGCCAATGAGCAAGACTTCGACAAGTACGGCGACCCGAAGATCGAACATGACGACGACGATGAAGTAGCAGCACACACCATAAGAAGAAGCAGGACCACCTTACCTAAAGGACGTCCGTTCAACAGAAGAACTCCATTTGCGAAAAAGAAGGACAAGAAGATTGTGAACAGATAGCTAGCTAAGATCGATTGCATTTAAATCGTAGTCTTTATTTCTCGATTGTATTTCATGGGCACTTTTTGATATCATGAATATTTTTAAATTTCATGGGCACTTTTTGAATTCATGAGGACACTCGATCTCGATCCCCCTCCATCTCGATCTCGATTCCCCCTCCATCTCGATCTCGATCCCCCTCCATCTTGATCGCTATCCCCCTCCATCTCGATCTCGATCCCACCCGCACCCTCCCCCGCTAGCTCCACCGACGACGACGACCCACCGCACCCTCCCCCGCTCCGCCGACGACGACCCACCGCACCCTCCCCCACTCCACCGCCGCCAACGAGCACCCCCCGCACCCTCC
>NC_041389.1:80403318-80403830 GCF_002162155.2 Triticum dicoccoides | reverse complement strand
GATGATATTTTCAAGTAACAAATTTGATGATATTTTTTAAAAAATTATTACTGTTTTTATAAAAAATTATTACTGTTTCATATTCATATTCATTTTCTAAAAAAAATAATAAAGTGTAGACCACAATTGTTGTTAAACAACAATTATTTCTGTTTTTATAAAAAATATATTATTGTTTCATATTCATATTCATTTTTTAAAAAATAATAAAAAATACATACTAATGGCGCACCGGCCCTGTGGTACGCCATTGCTATCTAAAAAAAGATTTCTAATGGCGCGCCGACGGGGGGTGCGCCATTGCTATTAAAAAAAGATTTCTAATGGCGCACCGACGGGTGGTGCGCCATTAGTAAGCTTCCCCCTAGCTAATTCCTCCCTCTCCCTCGCCAGATCCCCTTTGACCCTCTCTCCCTCGCCAGATTCACCCGCGTGCTGCCCCGACCCACGACGCCGCTGCCCCGACCCTCGCCGGACTCCACCCCCGCCGCCCCCGCGCCCCCGCGCCCCCA